>NW_019734351.1:231688-361242 GCF_002891405.2 Cryptotermes secundus
GTTGAATAGTTTCATTCTATTCAAAAAGAACACAACAAACGAAAAATACAAGAAGAGAAATTAGAGATTCAAAGATTTTATATTGGACCATGTAGAAAAATGACTGAACCAAACAAACAGTGTGGAGAGGGAGAAAAGTCAAGGAATGAAGTGGATGACGAATTTATTGGGTCAGACTAGAGTGCAGTCACGCCTCCGCCCTCGACCTTGAAAAGACCACCAGTGAAAGAGCCAGTAAATCGTCTCGAGGGTGGACTGAAAATTCACAAAATCATCCATGTTCCTAACAGTAACAATAAGAAGAATGGTGCCCTGAGAAAGTGTCGTGTGAGTGCTAAGCACAAGGTTAGAAAAGAAACAAGTATCATGTGTGCAGGCTGTGGTGTGGCTCTCTGCAAACTTTCATGTTTCAATGTTTATCACACGAAGAAAAACAAATAAAGAGGTGTGGAAAAGCATTTATTTCATAAAATATTGTATTTTAATTAGTTCCCAAAAATTTCGTTTTCAAAAACCAATTTTTGTTGAAGTTGTTTAGGAAAAACTAACTTACATGCATTTCACCGACATAAGGTTTAAAGGGTCTGCCAGGACAGGGGTGGGATTTAAATACCCTTCGTGCCAGTCAAAGAGTTATTCAGTTTTTAGAAATGCGTGTATGTGAATTAGTCATCCCACAATTAAAAACAATAAAATGTGATGCTAGTAAAGCTGAACATGTACCAAATGCAAGTTCAGAGGGCGATACCACTAGACCCCCTGCTTGTTAAAATAATTTTAAAGGGTAACAAGCTATTTAATATCATCAATAATGTAGGTTGTACTGATGTTTGCACAAATATTTTAAATACAGTATTCATATAATTAATCTTCACAGAATAACAAGGATTATGATATTTTTCTGATGAAAGATATAGGGTGCATCTGTTTGGTTTCCTTATTTTTCGTGTATAAAGTTTTGACGGTTGGGTACGGCAGCATAACTCCAAATAAATTACTCTATTCTAACATATGGGCCTTATCTTTCTTTCTTCTTTTTGCCTTCCTTCAAATATAGAAAACCTTCATTCCAAGCATATTTTTATATGCTCTCTGTCATGTATTGATAGTGATGGCCCTCAGCTGCACTGAGGAGACCCTCTTCCTGTCCTGCTTCTTCTTCTGGACAGTCAGGTTGCTCCACTGAGGGATCCCTAGATACGTCTTGTCTAGCTCCAAAAATCTTAAGCACCACTGTAGTAGCCCAACTGTTTCATGTCTTTATTCATCAGCTCATCAACTATACCACAAATAAAGTTATGGAAACATGTGCTCACCCACACACATACATACGTGCATGCATGTGTGTGGGGGGGGGGCGGGGATCTTGACACAATGGAAGATTGCTTTATATCCCAAAGGCACAGTTCAGACTGCCATGGAGACCTCTGGACAGCTCCACCACCCTTAGTCAGTCAGGCTGGCCTGTTGTTTCTGGGTTCTGCCACTAGGAAGCAGATGGGGAGTTGGTCCCTGGAAAGTCACACAACAGACTGTCGCTAATGTGTAAACAGCTGCTCACTTTATGACTGCAGTTTAGTGTTTTAGACTTCTTATATTGAAATTTATGAATCAAACTAAATTTTCCCACAGAACTGAAAAAACATTGTACTTGAAAGCAAAAATGTATGTTTTGATTAATATTTAAAAATACTGAGATAGTCACAAAAGCTTTAATGAAAATACTGTGATAAGGCATGCACTTTGCCAACATCATCTTGTAAATTAAGAGTATTCTGGAGTAACAAGATCTTCAGTTATGTAAGCTATATCTGATGCCACTGTTAAAATTAACACATTGCATGCTTTACCCTTTTACTACCAAAAATAACTCAGGTTGAGAGGATGTCATACTGCCAGTAGTCAATTTCTGCCACTTAGTGCATCTCTCCATATAAATTTGATAAAACTGTTTCTTTGATAAAAGGTTTCTTGTGGGGTCATTCAGATCACTAAGGCACTGTGAAAGAGTAAATACAGTGTGCTGTTCCTCTAATCCAGTGTTCTAATTCTATTACATTCTGCAAGCTAGGAGGACTACATGTCTGAATCTTGCTAAACTGATAACTTAAAAGAGCAGTATATTTTGCAGGATTTGCAGAGCTTCTAATGCCATTTAAACAGAAAAAACAATCTCTTCTGCAATTTAAACAATACACTCTTGAAGAAATGAAATGTAACATCTGTAAAGTGTTAGTGCATGAGAAATTAATTCATGATGACATATACTTATCAAAATACTTGTACTCCAAATAAAACGCAATGACAAGGAGTCTGGCTAAATAAGCATCTCAGATGGACTATGCATACACAAAAGCTAGCGAACAACTTATGTAAAGTATGTTTTGGCCTAAGGGTAGTTAGGAGAGTAACTGGACTAGAGACTGTCCACACGTTATGTTATGCTCATTTCCAATCTTTGTTATCATACGGACTGATATTTTGGGGCAACTCGCTAAATGCAAAATTGATCTTTAAATTACAGAAGAGAGCTATAAGAGCTATGACCCAGGTCCCAAAAAACGATTAGTTGTAAACAAATTTTCAAATCATTACATATATTACCTCTACCATCTTTGTACCTATACGAAACTTTAATATACATAAAATCCAATTCGAATGATTTCACAACCAACTCAGGATTACACTCATACAACACAAGGAAAAAAGATGACTTGCACATCGTCCCATGTAATACAAGTCTATGCAAGAACAACTTTAACAATGTAGGACTTCGATTGCTATATAATCTGCCACCATATATTAAAGAAATACCGGTACTATATAAGTTCAAAAACGCTTTGAAAACTTACCTACTCGATCATTGGTTTTATAAAGTGGATGAGTTTCTCTCGTGTGAGACAAACACTAATCAATTATAATCACATAATTCATGAATAATCGGTTTTTGGAATCCCTCCTGTGCAGTCTTCCTTTCTTTCTTCCAGCAACCAAGACAACACAGTCGGAGATGTACCTGAATGGGCTACTCTGGAGAGATTGCAGATGCCAAGAAGCTGCACCAAGAAGGGAGAACAGATGTAATGAGATGTTGCAGTGTAGAGTCTACAGTGAAACGTTACACCAGTGCTATCATCAAATTCACCAATAATATCTCAAAGGCCGCGCCATAGCTTAAGCGGTTAGTCGCTGGCTTCCCACCACTGCGGTCTAGTCAAGTGGGATTTGTGATGGACAAAGTGGTGCTGGGGCAGGTTTTCCCCGAGTACTTCGGTTTCCCCTGCCAATCGTCATTCCATCAAATTCTCCATAAGCATTATCACCAGTACAGGTACAATAGGACATATGGAAGTCGATGTGCCGAGGGCACCTAACATGGATTCCACCTCACACTATATGAAATCTTAACTATTGTAATCTACTGTAAACAATTTTAAATATTGTAACTTTATTCTCTTATTGTAATCAGCCAATGTACAGTAACTGACTTGTCCTATATCATGTAACAATGATCTATAGAGACAAAATAAATAAATTAAAGATGTGATACAGCGAACGTAAGTCAGAAACAAGGAAAACAGAGATTGACAATATTTGTAAAAAAATTCACAGAGATGAACAGGAAATGAATAAAACCACTTCATGAAAGTAATTTGCAGCTACAGTGTCTAAGGTAATTAAATTAGGATACTGAATGAGTTGGGCACACAACACACATTAAGAAAACAGTGTATTAGCACCTCATAAAGACGGCCTACTGAGGGGATCATGGCATAGGTAAATGGTATCTAAATAAATGTTATGCAAGAAGGGGGCTGTGGATGGAGATGGGTTTCTGATATGGAAGGTAGCCAGAAATATGCTAAAAACAGTTACAGAAAGTGAGAAGGGGTGGTTGTCAAGCTTGAGGACTGGGTGAGGGGAGGCGGGGCTAACTCATCACTGTAGAAAACAAGTCTCAAGGGGCCTTAGACATAGAGGATTAACTGATCAGGAAGGGTTCAATGGTGAGTTCTTGTGAACATGTCAATGAACTATTCATGTTGCATTTCAGCATCCTGTTGTAATGATTACTTAATTCTACTGCCTACAATTCAATTCTTCTCTGTAATTTTCGCTAATGTCTGGTGTTACATGACTGTTCATCACTATCAGGTTACATTCACTTGTTTATTCACAACATGTTTTGGCTCACACGACCATCACAGCACATATTAACTACATGACACATATTAACTACATGATACAGTTGTTTCACTGTTGTTCATGTTCTGAGAGAGAGAAAAAAATTGAATTCCTTAAAATTAACGTTTTAATTAATTAAAATAAAAAATTTTATTTCTTGGAGGCTGAAAACTTGCAATCCATTGTATAGATATGGTCTCAAATTGCAGTTGTGTTAATATTATCTCTTCATGTTTCTTCTTTCATAAGGTGTTCATTGTTGATGGGCAAAGACTGACAGTATTCATCCACCATCCCTGAACACATCATAACACTGAGAACACAAAGACAGAATATCAAGACAACCCCAATATGAGGAGCCGCTGTAAAATAACCAGACTGATTTTTTTGGAGACTCCCTGTGGCCCTAGCAACAGCGAATGGGGTGGCATATTAGCTTCTTCCTCTCCCCTCCATCAACTCTACCATTTCCAAGGCCATATGGCCAACAAAGTGGTAGCAGCCTTTCTTTGAAACAGACGGTGTATCTGAGCTCTGTCGGAATTACATTAAATGTTAAAATAGAGCAACATGTCAATGTGAAAATTCCTCGCAAAATTTGGGAAATCTGCTATAGAAACATACAATTTGTTGATGGAAATTTATGGTTATGAGTGTCTATCTCATACTCAAGTTTTTGAGTGGTTCAAAAGATTTAAAGAGGGAAGGGGAGAGATCAAAGATGATCTGTGTCCGCTGGCCTTGCATATCAAAAACAGATGCTGACTTTGAAAAAGTCAGTGAGATTGTTCGAAAAAATCATTGCCTGAGTATTCGAGCAATTGCCAAATTAACTAATAATAAGAAAGTGTTCGACAGATTTTACATGAATATTTTAACATGAAAAAGTGTGCTCAAAGATGGTGCCGAGAATTCTCACTCCTGAGCAAAAGGAACCTCAAATGAACACTTGTGTTGACATTTTTCAAAGCACTGAAAATGATCCAGACTTTTCAGGAAATGTAATAACTTATGATGAATCATGGCTTTTTTCAGTATGACCCAGAAACTAACCGTCAATCCATGGACTGGAAGACTACCAGGTCACCAAGGGGAAAAAAAGAACGGCACAGCAAGTCCAATTTCAAAGCAATGACCAACGTTCTCCCGCCCCCCAGCATCTGAGGCACTGTCCACATTGATTGGATGCCTCAAGGTCAGACTGTTAACCAAGTCTACTGTAAGGTTTTGGCAACCCTTCATGAAAGGGTGAGAAGAAAAAGACCTGAAATGTGGAAGAACAGCTCATGGATTCTTCGCCATGACAACATGCTGGCACACAATGAACTGCCTGTCAAGATGTTTCTGGAGAAGCAGATCCCCATGTTGGAACATCACCATCTCACCTGACCTAGCCACATGTGACCTTTCTTTTTATTTCCAAAGATCAAGTCTGCATTAAAAGGAACCTGTTTCTAATCCCTAGATGCAGTGAAGGCAAAAGTGATGGAGGTAATGAAGAAGTTATCAGAAAAAAACCTGCAGCACTGCTTCCAACAATGTATAATTTGCATGGAACAGTGAAGGTGATAACATTTCCAATGTATGATTAGTTGAATAACAGATTTTAGAGAATCAGTCTGGTTATTTTACAGCTACCCTACGTACAACTGTACTTTGAGACCAAATGCATATAATGGGCTACAACATATTTTCGGTTTACAAAAAATAACATCTAGATTTTAACTACTAATGCCAATCTTCTAATTCATTAAAACATTAATTTTTAAACAAAATTAAGTTCCTCGAGATAAGCAAAATACAGCGAAACAACTTACACCAGACAATTAACATACCTGAAGATGGCCATGTGAGGCCAAAATGTGAATAAGTGACTGTAATATTATTGTGAAGAGCAATTACACAACCATGAACATTAATAAAAATTGCAAAAGATGGAACTTCAAACAATGGCAATGAACCTTTTAGATCTATAAAAAGTGGGGAACTTTCTAAGCAGCTAAGAGCAACTATTAAGTTCCTCAAGGACTCTGCTCCAGTGCTAGGAGTGATCTGAACCACCAAAGAAGATAGTATATCAGCAGGGAACTTCCATCCTGAGGTTTCATAACAGAAAATTTAACTCCACTGGGAACACCATATACTAGATACAGTATACAAGTGTTCCCAGACCTTATGTCTACTGAAATTAAAAGCGTGTACACAACTGCAGTGAAAAATATCACATTTATTTCAACAGTTTAGATACAATTCACTTTACTGATGCATGATGTGGACCTCATGACATATTTCAACCTTACATAATCTTAATGCCTATATCCAAACAGTATAATTTTATGGATGAGGTTCTCATAGTGGGGACTATGAAGAATACAAACTTCTGGGTTGGCTTGGAATGCTATCTATTTCAACAGAAGTCCACTGATGTTTCACAGGAGTGCTGACTGACTTCCACCAAGCCACATGGTGTTACAACCCAGATCATACTCTTCAGTATTAAGTTTCATTCGCATTAAGATAAGTGACATGCATACAAAGTATTATGCAGAATGTAAATGTAAGCTGAAAATGTTTTCGCTCTTCTCTTCCAACTTACACTATCACTACATCAATAAGAAGTCCTTTGGCTTATGTTGGTATATACTCCACTACTATTTATTGATATCAGTCAACCGCTTTAATATCAGTCAAATGTCACAAACTCACTACACTTATTTACAAAACTTGAATACTAAGAATATCCAAGACGTGACAACTAAAATAAGGTTTACTGTCTGTTTCCAAAAACACTTTTAGAAGTTTGATGATTTAATGACCCTACCTCACGCCTGAATTCTTTTTCCTTGTATAAGTGTTGCCTTTGAACTGGCGGACTGGATTGAACACATATGCATCTTCTTCAGGACTCTGGAACCTTGGGCAACCTTTAAACCCAAGTCCAATAGTTTTTACAACATGATCAGGTTTCACCCTGAGGCTATAAGCTGGAACAACTACACTGTCATATGTTCTCGCTGTAACTTTTGAAACTTTGTTTAAGACTGACCTGAAGCTAGAACTTGGAACAACTGCACTGTCATACTGTCTCACTGTAACTTCTGACACCTTGTTTAAATCTGAGCTGAAGCTGCAACTTGGAGCAACTGCACTGTCACATGTTCTCGCTGTAACTTTTGGAACCTTGTTTAAGTTTGAGTCAAGTAAAACCATATTTCGTTTTAGAGGTTTGAACTCCCTCTGATCATGCAATTTTCGTTTCTTACCACCTCTTGTGAATCGTAATGGCAAGGTAAAAGAGCAATTTATACTGCTGTCTTGACCAACAGCTTTAGAATTCCTATCTGTAACACAAATCTTCCTCATTGCCAGACATCTGTAGGAGCTTATAGCGCAACCACTCCAGTTCAATTTAGGTGTTTCCTCTGGAGAATCTCTGTATATAACCTTGGCACACATATAGAGGTACCAGCACAGGGAACAGTTGCAAACAAGAGACAAGGCATATTCAATAGACATCACTTCCATTATATCATTCATGGCATAACAAAGGAATCTTTTTATTGCTGATTCTGGTGATAAATTTGACATCAAACCTGTACTCAAATGATGGAATAGTATATTAAATTTCTTTTCCAACATGCATTCATCAGTGAGACCAAATGATGAACTAGAACCACATTTTACAGTACTACGATCTGCAGGACCAACTTTATCTTTTTCAAAACCTGGAGTACAAGGAAATGTAATTAATATTGCTTCACTTGATGTTGCAAATATGTGTTCAACAGTGCATGAATGCCTAGAAATTATTTCCTGTATTTCACTGGGCCAATATTTATTATTTTCTGACTGAAATGGGCTAATCTCATTCTGAAGCAACGCAGCAACAATGTAAACGGCACTTTTTCGGTCTTCATGTGAACACTGTGGTTGATCTGAAGCCATCTTAGAGTCAGTATCCTTTGAAACAATAACTTGTGCTGATATATCTGCTGCATTACAGGATTCAGTTGGCTGATTTACATTACATGTACTTCCAGCATTCATTTTAAAGTAATATGGCGCAGTCACATATATTGATACATTACTTGTATTGCAAAGAACATTAGGAGACGTCAGCTCAGGTTTAGCTGTATTAGCATTAAGTGGAGCCAAAATAAATGCATAATGTGATTCACTTTTTGCATTGTGAACAACTTCCTCAAGCTTTGTATCTGAGGATTTAGATTTATCAAAGCCTGTATCTGGAATTTTTACTTGGCCTGTATAACCTGGAACTGCTTGGTATGAAGCACATTTAGCAATAGCTACAACACATTTCTCTTTGTCTTCCTCCATGACAGTTCACTGTGCTATGTGGGGTAGATTACAAACAGGTGATCACAAATTTTGAGCAACAATTAACTAAGTAATAAATTGTCACTTTTCTTACATACATACACAACTCAAAACGTGTTCAGCCATCAGAATGTTCTTTTCTTCTATGATTTATAGTGAACAACACATCATAATACATCATTTCCTGGTTATCATTTAATATTACAATACAATTCTACACAATAACCATCATTTGATACATTAGTCCACAATCTGACTTTTTAAAGAGAAGAAAAATGATGAGCCATCTTATACATCTTGACCCTGAAACAGACACAATCAGGTTACATACGAAGTCCACACACATAAAAACAACGAATACATTAACCAGCAACACAACACTTCTTTCATTTAAGAAGGATTCCTCTTCAATTCTCATTAAATATGAAGGGAAACCACAGATTGACATATACATATAAGTTAAAATACATGTATAAGATCAAATAGCAAATAATAGGGTCACCTGATAATTAGATAACCTCCTTATATAATGCAATCAAATTGATGAGGATGGAAGTGAAGGGAGAAACCATCCTATTCAAAACTTTTAAAAATGTCCAGTGCTGAGAGACTCATGACCACAGTAACTGGTAAGAGTCATTGAGGACTCAATTTTGTGAGTCTGACATGCAAAAAAATTGTAGCAGCTACAGGTAAAGCCATACAATGCAGCATTATGAATTATGAGATGAAATGATTACTCATGGAGTTCAGTAACATAGGAGTGAAGAGGACCATGACAGTCATGAGCCACTGGCTGTGCTGTTGTTATAATTATATATTTATTTGTTCTCAGATATCAAAAGATTCTGCCAGTAATTATGACAGTTTTGAGAACAAAAATAGGGTAACAATTTATACTCGGAATTACTGGGTTTTTGGAGTTCGTCCATCAATGGACAAAGTCCGAAAACCCAGTAATTCTAAGTTATATACCATCATCAGAGCCCTTTACAATCTAACAATTTAAAGTTTTGCAATAAATTGCATCCTTGATGTGACATGTCATCAATACTCTGTAACTGTATGAACATGCATCACTGGCCAGCAAGTGTCTGGCAATGCATTCCCTGACAACAGCCTATCTCCACTTGCCTTCAAATTCTGCAATATTTACCTGACAGAGGTACAAACTCTTTGGAAACATGAAGAAAATAATTAAAGTTTCACCATGTTAATTCTTGCAGACACAGTTTCACTCCAACTTTTATATTTAAACTATTGCCATAATGTTCAACAGCTTTTCTGAGAAATACATAAGTAACTGATTCAGAAAACCAGTGGTTTACTGTAAGAAGCCTGTACTAAAGATCTTTTATTCAGAACCCTACTGGATCCAGTTTGGATAATTCTCCATGAATCATACCTCATTTGTGGACAAGTCTAAGTTTATGAATGTAAGGAACATTATGACTCACTATTACCCTTTCCAAGTCAAGTTTTATCTAATGTGTCAGAGTAATGTGATTGATGTATTTTCTCCATGGAAGTTCTATGGGAAAGTCTAGGGGGGAGGGGACTTAAACTTTATGTCCCAACCACTAGTCCTTAACACCATCATGAATAAATACTATCCCGTCTAAGGGTTCTAAACATGAACTGATTCAGCTAAACCAGGCAGATACACATCATGCCACAAGTGATGGTATACAGTTGTGCATGACAGGAATAGGTGAGTGGAAGCTGTAATGTGATGGGATAAACCCTCACCATCATCATATAATTTGCTATGAACAAAGCCAGGCAGCAGAATGACCTGCTTCCTCTCTCTGGACCATTTGATCAAGTGAACTCATCCACACGTGACTTTGCCCAAAAGTATGGAATATTATTTCTAGGTGTACGTCATTACTGGTGGCATTGGTTCTAATAATAAAGTATGATGCATAAAGGGCAATAAAATGAACTACTGTTATACCACAAGGATACTATGAACTTAACTGCTCAAAGCAAGAATTGAGGCCACAGAAACAGCTGCTGGTAGCGAATGGCTCTGAAACAACATTCATTTCTAGGCACTGACTGCAAATCAACGGAACAGCATCCGTTGCTAGGCAGCAGTATTTCAATTGACATGTATCCTACAGTTCTGGATTATGTCCCCTATTAAGAACGATTATTAAATGCAGTTTTCTCTTAGTAATGGGACCACAATGGCAGGCCAATGCAAGTTTATTCATCTGCATGTAATGACTTAATCTTGTACAGAAGTAAAAAATGTATTTAGACAATTAAATATTATTCACTGTCAAACTATTCTTGTCAATAACCACAGTACATAAATAAAGACCCCAGTTTTACTTTTCTTTGCACTTCATGAACTACACAAACATAGTCATTTTATGTTCTTGTAAAGATTTCAACTTCAACTTTCCTCTGGGGTTCATCAATATATTCGCTGACCAAATACAACTTACGTATCAAACCTACAGAATGCCACCAAACCTTCACTCACCTTCACAATGTGTGTGTCACGTTTCAAAATAATCTATTATCGACGTCGGACAACAAGCATATCCGTTCTGTATGAAAGTTTCTCCAGGTGAATATTAGAGCGTACTTTCAAACTTGTTTTAGTGACACATATGCACTGAAATATAGCGGCACAAAGCGGCAAAAGTACTATTTATATCGACAATGAAAACTGTTCCGAAGACCATAACCGTAAATCATAAAAACAGCCTGGCAGTCTTCCGATAAGGTATTATTAACCCGTTCTTTCCACAACAGCTTAATAAAATACAACGCTCGTAACTAACACACCCAAAACCAAATAAAGTTCGTAAAATGCCACTCTTGTGGAGGTTAAAAAGAACTTCCAAACGTTACAGTCAAACAAAAATTCAAATAAGACAGCCTACACCAATAACAACAGAGAACAGTTACAGACTTGCAGATCTACACCTCAATCCTACAACGTGCAACGATGTTGCAACGGTTGCAACTCCGACCGTACTTCCTGCTTCAGCCGCCTGATAGCACATGAGTCGCACCACAGAAACGCCATCTTAGTCGATGTACCAGCAAGCCAGCGAGGCCACCGTAAGCAATATTGCTCTTGCGAGAGCTCTCCACCAGTAATAACCCAGTGCGTACACCGGAAGTGAACTGTATTGTTAAACTAACTCTATGGTTTTAGTCCGCAAGCGAATTATAACCGAAATTAACGACCGTGGGGATTCATTGTCCTGACCACGCGATACCCTCTATCCGCTAAAGTTGGCATTAACTTCGCCGACAAGAGGCGGTCGCTCGGTAATCTGTATTGTTAGGACCAATATAGTTTTATAATGCTAAACACTGTGATACCATTCTTTGTAGATAACCAAATTATTTTTTTATTTTGAAAACAAATATAAAAAAATGGCCTACACAATGCCCATCTGAGCTCTGTAGCACATTTTATAAACATCCTATTCTACTACAGCGGTCACCCCGCGATTTTTTAATATATCTCTGAACTCTAAGATCCCCCATACACACACAGTTTGGCCTTCCGATCGACCTTACAGGCAAAACTGTGACAGTTTACCCCCTCCCTTTCCTCCCCATACACCCGCAGATAAAGCAGCAGGCTTCATGCCACAATCACGGTCTTCCAGCCTATAATGTTGAGTCACACACGTCACGTGCTACAGTCCTGCAGGCAGAACTGACGGGTTTCCCACAGGCCAACAGTCCAAACGATTCGCCGGCCGGCCGCACCACTCACGTCAGTTTTGCCTTCCAATCGACTTTACAGGCAAAACTGTGACAGTTTACCCCCTCCCTTTCCTCCCCATACACCCGCAGATAAAGCAGCAGGCTTCATGCCACAATCACGGTCTTCCAGCCTATAATGTTGAGTCACACACGTCACGTGCTACAGTCCTGCAGGCAGAACTGACGGGTTTCCCACAGGCCAACAGTCCAAACGATTGGCCGGACGGCTGCACCACACACGTCAGTTTTGTCTTTCAGTCTTCAACTGCGCAGGCCAAACTGTGTGTGTATGGGGGCCCTAAGAGTATACTGTTAATATTTTGCACATACACATTTCTCGCCATGTCAAACCCTTTCTGTATATGCTTTCTGCTTCTTCAAACCAGGTCTTTGAAAGTTTTTATGACATCTACGTTTTGGCTCCTCTGTTGGAATTAGGGCAGCTTGCTTCTTGTGCTTTTACACTTCCATTGAACAATCTTAATTGGTTGTATACCATTGAATTTTGTTGTAATGTTGTTCATTAATCTCAACAGCTTTCCACGGGTGTCTTGCCATTGTTTTGGCATCCCCAGAGTTTATCACTAAGTTGATTATTGTCACCAATACGTTCTTGACTTCTTCCTCCATCTGAATGAACTCCAACTCATCTAATGATTTCTCTAACAATGTCTGGTCTTCTTCTCACCAAGTTCCATCTGATCGGTTGTCTCAGGGCTTTATTGCTTTCACTTGTCTCTATGTTATACCATTCCTTTCGTCTTCTTGGCATTTTCAGATTGGGGAAGTTACTCATATTAGGTTCAACATACCCTTGGAAGCTTTCAGCACCTGAAGGTTGTTCCTTCATACAAAAATTATAAACATTTTAAGAGAATACAAAAAAATCACTGTAAACATTTATAGCATTAATAGTACAGATTTGGACATTATGGATTATGTTTCAGTGTAGTTTAGTCTGGCAAAGGAAAATCTGATACTGAGTCTGCCCTCAAACTGCAGAAGAAAAATGAAGTTGAGATCGGTAATTTTCTTCATTCACGATTTTCAGCAACTCATACTGCTGAACACATTTCATTGCAAATGAGAGGAAATTTATTCAGAATGGTGATTAATGAAAATATAAAGGTGTGCATCATATCTGACGAATCAACCATGGTAATTACAACTGTGTTCATAATACATTTACGGTGTGAAGATGATTCAGTAACTGAACCAATAATTATTTATATATTTTAGTATATCTTGAATCTACAACAGCAGAGAACATGTTCAGGAGTTTAACTGATGTTTTAAAAAAGCATGATTTGGAGGAACAACATTTGTCAATAAATCTCACATAATAATAATAATAATTTCTACTAATGGAGGCAGCATGATTCTGAGGATAAATTCAGGTGTCTCCCACAGGATTTTGAACAATTTCCAAGTATCATTATATGGTACTGTTTAAACCAGTGCTTGTAATAGACTCTGGGTGATGCTACTGATAATGTAAATGGAAGTAAATCACCTAAAAGTAATTTTAGAGAAAATACATATACTCCATTTGTAATTAATATAATAACAAACACGCAGTACTCCATGAAATTGCAGATTTAGAGGTTTAAATTATCAGAATTGGACATGTTCTCTACCCACTTTGTTCAGCAGGTATAGTTTTAAGAGCAGCACTTCCTGTCTGAAAAACATATCATATTCTGTATGTGTAGTTTGATAAGCAAGAATAATTTTCTGAATTGGGAAAAAGGATGGAAAACACTTCTTACATAATTTAGCCCTAAAGACTGATATAGGAACTGGGAAACTCAGTCAGTATAGCAACAGGCTACAGGCTGGATGGCTGTGGTTCGATTTCCAGCAGGGACATGATTTTCTCCTCTCCACAGCAACCAGACTCACTGTGAGGCCCACCCTGCCTCCTATAAAATTGGTACTGGGAGTAAAGTGGCAGGGGAGTGAAGCTGCCCATTCACTTCCATCCAGTGCCAAGGTCAAGAATGGTAGTGCTATACCTCCACGGCGTAGTGTTTAATTAATTAAGCATAGGGGAAACTTTACCTTTATGATGGATATTTTGGAAAAGATTCCATGCTAAAAAATGCTTTAGTCATGTTTTAAAACTCTGCAAAAAGCCAACAAACTGATAAGACACACAATTAAAGCAATGAATGGTCTTAAGTACTGGTACACATGAAAAACAAATTTCCCAGTTGGACAAATGCAAAACCTTTAATGAAATACCTCAAAAACAGCAGCTCAGAAAATACTCTTTTCCAAGAAATAAACTTAATCAGTTTGCAACTGATAATTTGACAGCCAGGCTTTATCCAAAAATCATCTTAAATTTGGAAACAAAGAATGTGAAAACAACACTGGCAATCAACAAAATGAAAAGCTTTTAGCCCTCTTTAATTTATGGGATTTAACTATATGGAAATGTGACAAAATACTTTCACTAAGACTGGAGAGCATAAAGGAATTAGCAGAGTAGAAATCAACTATTAAATTTTTAAATTGACCTTAAATGTCTTTCAATATTTTGTAGACATAAATCTGGAATGAAAACTACACTTTCCTGTTCCCCAATGACTGCAGAAGCTAAATAGAATATAAACACAGTAGCTGCTAGAAGTTCAGAAGAAAAACAAGCCTTTGGTGCGTTAAAGGATATTGTGACGTGTGAAAGACGTGTGTTAACAGTTGATAATACTGTGCATTCAACTTAATCATTGACACAACAGCAGTTTCTGAGCCATAGCCTTCCTCACACAATTCTGCCAAATTTGACCTGGTTTTTACTTCTTTGGATTTTGCAACAATTCTCTTACAAAGCAAGGTCATCAGTCATGTCTAAACCCAAATCTGGAGGACCAGGTCCCTGTATTTATGTCCCCAGTGAGAGGATGGCCTAGTCATACCCACAGCCACTGGGTTCCATTTTAATCACCTCCTATGCCTAGCAGGGCTATGATGGAGATGTTCTAACCTCCACACAAAGTAAAATATCCATCTTAATGATCACAAAAATAGGAGGCAAACCCTTGGAAAATTGGGACGCAATACCTTTTGTCAAGATTTGGCACCAGCAACGTCATTTAGCACCTGACACCAGACTTCATCCCACAGCTTTTAGCAGGAATCATCAAAAAATTTTGTAAAATTTGTTAGTTTTTTTTTTTTAAATATGTTCTTAATTTATGTAGATCCTTAACATTTTGTGATCAAGCCCCTTGCTAACAAACTGGTAGCACATCACTGACTTCATGGAACCCAAAGGTTCACTACCATGTTCATACAAGCTTGTCAGTGGCTTCCTATCCCAAGCCAGATGAATCTGGTCCATACCCAATTCTTATTTGTCTAAGATCCTCTTAATATTATCTTCCTTTCTATGTCTTTACTAGGCCTGCCTAACCTGCAGCTTGTGGGCAACATGTTGCCTGTGGAGACACTGAAATAAGAATACTGCTTTCAACCCTTTCCCCGGCAATGGTGTGATAGATCCACAAAGCAGTTCCACCCGTTCCCTGGCAAACAACGAAAGAAAACTTACCACTTCAGTGTTCCCAAGTGGCCATACCATAATCCTCAATCAATCAAAGAATTTATTTGTTCTGAGAATCCATATTTGGAGGTACAACCTCCGGATATAGAACAAGTCAATTACTACATATTAATATAACATACATGTCATACATGAGTCAACAGTACTATGAAACTTAATTACCTACAGATTGTTAGCAGCAGTTCTTTGCCAGGATTAAAATAACATTGTTGATATGTACTGTTAAAGGGATGTTTTGTGATGACCCAAAGTATATTAATGTTTAATTTTGGTAATTAGCAATTGCTTTACTTTACTTTAATCAATTTTGAATTTGCACATATCTATTCAAGAAATTTTGATATTCAAATTTTGTGTTAATATAATTTACTGTATTGCTTTGCATTTAGTTCCAGCTTACCCAATACAACACAGGGTTTTTGAGGATGGAAAATGTCAAGGATCTTGGCTTTGGAAATCTGCGTTTGACACCAATGAGTCATAACTCATCCTTGCCAGAGGCATGCCAAGGATCACATTCGGAACTAAGTTACTTGTTTCAGTGTGTCGAAGTACAGATCATCATTAAGTGATAAATATTTAAATGATTGAGGGTGGTAATTACCAAATACACTCCTAACTATAATAAACTAGTGCAAAAGATGCACCGAATCCTGTAACTGTCCAGATGAAATATTTCTCTAAGAAAATATTACATATGGTCACATAGCATTTTCTTGAATAAAACAATGCAAAGTATAAAATTTATTAAATGGATTTGACACCTGTTAATCTATTGTTTTTCATGTTTCTCATGACACAATTTTAATTCCAATTAGAATATTTTAACATTTAATAAATTTCAAAACATAAGGGCATTACATAAACAATAACATGTACAGTATACTCCCAATGTGTAAACATTGACCAGTGCAGGGAGGTACAGCAGATAGAAGGGAGGGTGACTGTAAACGCTCTATGTACCTGATGACAGCCACAATAGGTCGAAATGTGTAGTACATGCAAACATTCTGTGAGTTTATACAACTATGCTGACTGAATAATAATAAACATAATATTACAAAGTTCATGTTGAGGCCATCTAAAACTGGAGGCGTGGATAACAATCAAAATGGAATTGTCAATATTTTATTGATTTATAGATATTAAGTAAAAAATTAGATTTTCACAGTCGTTACAACCATTCTTGATCCAGAAAGTAACTTCCACTTCTTCAAGATATCCAGGGATTGGAAATGGCATTCAGTAATGTAACTGCTTCATTGTACTGTTCCAGATCTGCGACACACATACACAATTACTACAAACTGCAACTCAGACACGGTGGGATGTTAATGCTCATTAGAATTTCTGTAATAATTTCAGATTTTTTTCTATCTCAAGTTCAAACCTCTTAAACACAAAATAGTGATGTAAGACAGATAAGGGAACATTTATTTTCAAGATGAAACATTCCGCTGTCCTGGAATGAGTTCAGCCCACAGCTACCAGTCTGTTGCTGTCATGGGAGGAGGCAGGCATATGGGCATGCTGTAAGTGATGGAGGTTGCTGGTACATGTACAGCAACTGACAGTTATACATGGTATGAATATTTATTTAACCATGACATGTCAACTGCAGAGTATATATAATTTCAAATGAAAAATAGTGAGATAATTATTATGAACGGTAAATTTGGAAGACTGTGTCAGAAACCAGTTTTATTTTGAGGCACTGTCCCAGCACGTCTGGAGAGGCATAAAAATCTTCAGTCAGTATAGCTGGTCTCCCGGCTGAGATTCAGTCCAAAAATCTGCAGACTATAAGGCATTATCACAACATTCATGAATTGTGTATTGGATTTAACTAAAGTAGCTTATAATTTGAAAACAACAGAATATACTAACCAAAATTGTTTGTAAACTCAGGGGGGAAAGAGAGATAGAAATCACTTGAAACAGTATTCTTTCCTTGTACTGTTCCATGGAACTCCACTAATCCTGACAAAGGTTCCTGAAAAGGTTCTTGCATTCTCACTGTCACAACCTGGTTGTCAGTTGTTTTCAGTTCTACTGAAATTCCATTAGGATGAGTCTGTAACAAAAATAAAACATGCTTGTGACTGGGTGACAGTGTTGTTTATTGGTACTGCCACATACTAGATAAAAGAAAAGCTATCATTGCAAAAGGCCTACAGGGTTGTGAGATGTCAAGGCTCCCATATTTTCTCTACACAACTGGCACACAGATGGCAATAAGGCTGTCAGCCTTAGGCACTGGCCACCCTTTACCCCCCAGAAAGATTCCTGGTACTCATTTCTGTTAAGAGGCTGGAGTCTACCCCAGGGCCATAGTGCAGCTAGAAGTATTAGGTAAATTGAAGAAATCCAATTCGTTGGGACTCTCGAACCTATGACCTTCCGGCTTGTAGAACAGTGCCTCAACAGGCTATACTACTGCATGCCACGCCATGTACCAGATGCTTTAAGTAAACTTTGTACTAAAAACAGAGAAGTCAGAAGTCAGTTCTATCATCACACATGAACGAATGCAGGCGTTTCCTAAAGTGACCAACAAGACTGCTCTCACCAGTCCAACAAAGACATTCTGAAGATGCATAACAAAATTTTTTATAACTTAATTAAGTTTCACTATCCTTTCTTTCTCGCACTCTTCAATTTCTTACACTCAAACCACTTAATCTAGGCTCATAAAATGGTGCATTTTAACAAAGGTTTAAAAAATACTCACTTCTTGAGGTAATGTTTTCATTTGTAACAAAATCTGCATTTAGTTTTTGGTTTGATAACAATTACTAAGAACCAATGGAAAAATGTCAAATTTTAGACACACACAGACCATACATACCTCAAGAAAACTGGTACTTACAGCATAAACTACCATATTTTAATCAACAGTAACAGAAAAGGGAGTAGCATGAATCTCTGAGGTTCAACAAATTTTACGTATACAAACTCTGCTGCTGCAACACCACCATCCTAAAATATATTTTGAATTCCAAGAAATATATGCACACACACACACACACACACACACACACAAGCCAAGCATCTTAACCAGTGGCTAAATTTGATTTAATTCTTGGATTATGAATTTATATTATCTAAATATGATACAAGGTGGTACAAATAATACTGGGACTGATTTGTGTATAAACAAGCTGCACTGTGCAGCAGCTGTGCGACCTTGAGAGAGTTAGACCACAA
Organism: Cryptotermes secundus; assembly: GCF_002891405.2. Classification (NCBI taxonomy): domain Eukaryota; kingdom Metazoa; phylum Arthropoda; class Insecta; order Blattodea; family Kalotermitidae; genus Cryptotermes; species Cryptotermes secundus. Next base: position 250,728 of record NW_019734351.1, read on the forward strand.
CCTCCACCCTCCCTCCTGTTCAGGATAGAACCTGTTCAGTCCTGTCTGGGAGTTGCTAGAATGATGAGCGAACAAAAGGTACCGCAGAGCGTGGAACAACGGATTGTGATCAAATTCCTCATTGGAGAAAACGTCCCGTCTGCTGAAATTCACAACAGACTCCAACAACAGTATGGGGAAGAGTGTCTCTCTCATAGACCCATGTGCTTGAGTGGTGTAAGTGCTTCAGAGAGGGCAGAGAGTGCATGGAGAATGAACCGCATGATCGTCGGCCGTGAACATCCGTCACCGAGCCAAACATTGATCATGCAGAAGTGCTTATTTGTGAAAATAGGGGCATCACTATCAAGGAACCTAGAGCAATACTGTTCGTCAGTGTTGGTAGTGTAGAAGACATCGTGAAATACCACCTGCACTATCGCAAGGTGAATGCACGGTGGGTACCACACACTTTGACAGACGTGAACAAAATGGTACGCATGCAAGCTGCCAGTCATCTCCTACAGCAATTTGAAGATATAGGTGATGCATTTTTGAAGTCTATAGTGACCACCGATGAAACGTGGGTGCACTACTTCATTCCCGAGTCCCAGCAGTCATCACGCAAGTTTATTATTCTAACAGAATCAACATTATTAATTTCACGTAAATTCTCATTCTCAACTATCAGTTTAAAATATATTTTCTCACTGTTTGTATTGAAATATGTGAAAATTTACTTGTGGTATGTAGGGACTTAAGTGTACACACATTTTTGTAGCCTATCATTTGTATCATCGCTTTTATCCTCAGCTGTGGATATGCACATCAGAATATCACATGAATGACTGCTTGGTAATATATATATATACCTTGTACTCACACTGTGCATACATGAATTTGTTCGAAACCTTTCCATCCTGTCCGCATTAAATAGTAATAATTCAATTAAATTCAATTCTTTATTATTTATGTTCCAAGCCAACAGCCGCAAGGCCAATTACAGACAGAGCACAGTGTAGATAAAAGTAATTACATTATAGACAAACACATTATAAAGTCAAAGACAAATTACACCAATAATAACAACAACAACAAAAAGCGTAAGAACTGCTAGCTAACAGAAGTATACTAAATTTATTAAAAGGTTCCCTGCAAGACTCTCATTTTAATGTCTGTCATTATTCTAAGATTTTCTTCTGGATGCAAATTATAACATTAGCTAAGCAACTTTTACAGTTGTTGTCATGGAATTCAATAGCCGGTCTTTCCAGTGCAATATCCTTCCCGTCACTTCATCTGAACACTAAATTTTGTTTCTTTTGGCAATAAACCACAAGAAAACATATTCTGTAACAGATTTACGTTACGCTGGTTATAAGCATTTGTACAAGATACGAAACTTCCTACGACAGTCTTTAAGTGAGCGAAGCTTCCACTAATCGTCGTGGGCCTCACTCGGAAGATACAACTAAATTATTCACCATGTACTTACGTCGAAAACAATTATAAAATAATGTCAAACTCACATTTAAAACAGTTCCCATTATGCTTACTGGTCTTCCCATATGCCGAGCCAAAGCTCCTCCGTTTACTCGCACTCTAGGTTCAATCACATGTTCTTCCATTGTGACAAAAAACGTAAAAATATCGCTAATTCTTACGGAGCTCCTTGTAAGTTTAACTGCAAAACAAATCGGATACACATACCAGCCATGACCCGCGAAAATACCACAGCCTTCTTCACTGCTGATTTCAATGATTACTCTAACAACCATCTTCATGTTGTTCATGTTTTTGTTTGCAAGGCAGTGAGGGGAGTGGACGGGTTAATGTTGCGTAAAATTAATTTTATGCATCCATTTAAGTCACTATTGCCACCGGATTAATTTTATATACGTATCTGAATTAACGGAAATATTTCAGTAAGTCCCTTCATACTACTGCGCAATGCAGACAATTCATAAAAGGCAACGTACTCCTTCCTTGCGTTCCTGACGGGGAGGTTAACATTTCGCATATGAAGGTCGTATTTACTTCTTTGGGTTTGAATTGTGCACATCTGCATTTCTTTGAAAATTTTCCTAGTTTTCCACCACAAATTATGATAAGCAATATGCATTCCGTAGCAAGCGGAAGTATATTTCCGGAATTAACCTTTTCACCCGATTCCGTTTCGTGTTTCTGCTAACATATTATTTCCTATTAAGGAAATCAACCTGTTATTCATCAGCTTTTCTAAGATCTTTGATAAAGTACATGAAAGGAAAACGTGTAAAATCAGAGATGTCCCTGTGCGTAATTAATTACCAGGAGGCCATGAAGATGTATGGGGGAGTGGAGGTAATACTCTGTGGGATTGTGGATGTTGCCACAAATCCATTATTCTCGACCTCTTCTCTAGATTGAGGTGAGTGGTCAGCTTCATGCCCCCGTCATTTTACCACAGTGTAAGTAGCCCCCTGTACTCATTGGATAGAAGGATGGGTGGACCCCAGAGCTGGTCTATATTCTGTAGAAAAGAGAAAATTTTGTTCCTATACACAGAAGTAACCTCAGCCTGTAGCCCATTGTTGTAGTGATTGAGTTAGTCACATAAAAGAGGTATCCGTATAATTTTGCATGTACAATTTAACTCCTTTTTCTAGTGTATGTTCCTTATTTTGGAAAAATAAATGCAGGCTTATGATATCACCTTGTCATGTTTATCTGCCTATGCAGCTCACCCCCAACTTTTCAATGCCTGAACCAATCTTTATGAAACTTTGTATGTATGTCATGGCATTTGAGTCCATCTCAACGGCACACTTCATAAGTCTTCCCCTGAGTAACACCAACACTGCAGCCTCTCAAATTGTTGGGGTAATAACCTTAATATTACTTGAATCCCTGATCCGATCTCATAAAATTTGGTATGTGTATCATACCACCAGAGGCATCTGAAAGGCGCACATAAAAAAATCTCTTTCATTAGTAATACCAACACTATAGGCTCTCAAATTGTTGATGTAGTAAGGTTAATATTACTTTATACCTGAACTTATAGTCAAGAAACTTTGTTTATCATTCCACCTGAGCCCATCTGAGTAGTGTAAGTCATAAGTCTCTCTTGTATGTAATACCAATACTGCATCCTTTAAAATCGTTGCGGTAATACCCTTTACATTTCCTGAATGCCTGAACCAGTTGTCACGAAACTTGGTACATATATCATGCCACCTGAAGCCATCTCAGTGGTGACATTATAAGCCCTTCACATCAGTAATACGAACACTACAGCCTCTCAAATTGTCGAAGTACAGCAATACTCTTAGTATTACTCACATGACAAAACTGACTGCCATGAAATTTGGTATGCCCCTGAGCCACTCTCAGTGGCATAATTTCTTATATTTTAATACATGCACGAAGCAGGTTATATAAGATTTGAGCTTTTCTTATTGACCTAGTTACACAAATATAATAAAGTGTCCTCACACTTCTCGTATAAAATACCCAATTTAGACAGAAAGGAAAGAAGACGATTAGTTCTTCCCAGAAATTCTTGCTATAAAGTGGTTTAACTTTAAATTTCAAATGTATCAGAAGAAATGTGAAATTGTAGAGGTCCATTACATATAAGAGCTAATGACTGTAGTTCTATTTCCTTTATATCTGGACTGTCTTTTATTTATTCTTTCACTTCACTATCTCCATTACTACCTTCATTGTGATTTTACTCCAATTTCAGGATGATAGGCTTTACCTTATTTCTTGTTACATTTTTCCTGACAACATGTGATATCTTTCTTGCAATCTTATCCTTACAAGAGGCATTCATGTGCAGCCCAGGTTGAGTGAATTGCTCACTGGGCTGGGGTAGTTTTCCCCAAGTACTTGGGTTTCCCCTGCCAATTCTCATTCCATCAAATTCTCCATAAGCATTATCACCAGTACAGGTACAATACGACATATGGAAGCCGATGTGCTGTGGGGACCTAATATGGATTCTACCTCACACTACATGAAATCTTAACTATTATAATCTACTGTAATCTATTGTAAGTATTGTAACTTTATTCTCTTATTGTAATCAGCCAATGTACAGTAACTGACATATCATGTAACAGTGATCTATAGAGACGAAATCAATAAATCCATACCTACTGTACTACAAAGTCTTTGATATGTTTAAGATTATTTCTTGAAACAATTTTCCCCATGCCATTTGTTTCTCCCCATATACCAGTCATATCTTTCTTCGACAGTTTACAAAGTCCTTCTTTTCCTGGGTTTCTAGTAACCTTTAAACAAGCTCCTGGCCTTAGAAACCCTCTGACTTCAAACGTTTTCCAAGATTTCATGTTAATCCTACCACACAGCCTCTTGCATGGCTGTCTGCAACAAAAGATATTTTATGTCATGCTTCTTTTCTAACACAGCTTTACTTCTGTCTTCTATTTGTCTTTTATTTACCCACTTTTGTTTCATTTTGCATTTGACTCTTTGAGGTTATGAAGTAAAGGAAAGCAATATACAGTCATTGGTACTAGATGGGCTTCCATTTTTTTCTGGATTTCAAGCCCTTTTCCCATATACTTTTATTAGTTTTACACATTTACTTACATTTTCTTCAGTTTAGTTCTGGTCTCCTCTCTTGATATGCATATGGCAGACATATCTTCATGCTTATATTTCTTTTCATTGAATCAATCTCATGATTTTTCGTGTTGAACTGAGTTCTGACAATATCTTATTTTAACTTAAGTTCCAGTTTTAGCTTTTCACAACACTTAATACACTGAATTTTATGTCTACCCTGGCATTACAATGCAGAATTGGAGCTACAAGTACTTTTTGCATCCTTTGGATGTTCATTTGTTCATTTAACGTGCAAGACAATACAGCATGAGGTGTATTTATCCCACTTGCCAAACTGAATGATAGCTGGAGAATCTAAAAGTTTCAACCGACTACATTTCTAATTTTGTTTTGATTTAAATTTGAAGTTTCATGCTTCCAATGATTTGTTATCCAATGTAATGACCTATAAATTAAATAAATAAGAAGAACGAAAGGAAATGATTACTCAAGGTATCCAGCTCCAAGGACAATACTGTAGGAGTGAACTGTTTGATAGGCACTGAATATTTCTTTATCATATTCTGGTGGAACACAGTTTAAAAGTGAACATCTTTTTATTCATAAAATATCTTTGTAAAATACTACTCAGCAGACAAACCAAAATCATACTTCTCCAACAGTGAAAAGTAATTTTATCACTGCATCATGTTTGTATTAGGTCTGAGGCATAACTCAGTTATATATGCCATAAATTTCAGAAGGAATATAAGGATTTTGAATGTGGCTGGCATAGTGAGATGCTGAAAGTCTAGAGACAGCTTAGACATTATAAGCTTTAGTTTGCAGACTTAATTTTACTTCAGAATAAGATAATAATTTATTTTTTGAACATCAAATTGCTTAAGTATTGATTAATTTTTGTTGTCTTCCAGATGTTTGCCATAGAGGGGTATTGTCACATTTACTATTTCAGGTCAATTAAGGTTTCATCTTTTCAAGGCCGTTGTACATCAGTATTAAAAGCAGAACTGAACAAATTATAAACAGTGATGATAATTTTAGTGGCATTGATTATGTAGCAGAGATTCCATAGGTGGAACTGCAAGAAACTGGACTTGGTTCAGTTGGATAGTATTAATTTTGTAGGGCAAAGATTCAAATTGTCTGTGATACCAAAGATAGGATTTTAATGTATAACATCAGAACTTGGTACACACAAATTGTACATTTGCAGCACTTAATTCTCCCAACAAAGATTAGACAAAAGTGACAGTACAGGAATAGACTGTTGCATCTGTATATGTGTCATTACTTAATTTTCATTATCATCAGCAAATGGGTTTTTTAAGTATATATTACAGATATTTTACTCATTCTGAGTAACAGCTCCACAATAACAGTTTCTCTTTCAACAGAATTGACAAAATAAATTTAAGTATGTATACATTACACAGTTTTTATTTATGGATGTGTTATTAAGCAGGATTTTGCTTTGAAAATTTTTCTGAATCCATCAAAAGATGAGATCCAGATACTTTGTGCGCATGGTTGATCCTACAGGAACTGTCTCCTCTACATATAATTCAAGGGAGGAAAGAAACTCAAATTAAATATTTAATGTCCTTCTGTTATTCCATATGGACTGATTTGCTGTGCACATAATCCAGAGTTAATAATTGCCAAATTAAGTGAAAGTGTAAATTCTGCAGAAATTATACTGTAACGTGTCGGCAAACCAGAGGAGTAACTTCTATGGAAACGCTACAATAGACCGTTACAGAGGAGACAACAATGGCTCCATTGTAATTCTAAATATGGTAAATATACAAGTATATACTACTACTTCTATCTGTTGAGGATGTAAGAAAAGCAACTGGAGGAAAAAATGTTTAAACTTGTTTCAGGTCCAGTATTTTTAAAAACCAAATTTACACTAAAATTTAATTTGTTCATTTTGTAAACCTTGTACAAAGAACAAATAATTATGTAGAAATTATATGGGTATTTCTGTGCCTTATGACCATAAAACATCTTTTGGTATACAAATTTCTATGGATAACATACTTGGAAGCACAAAAATAGCTACGTAACTTTCATGAACTTTCCTTTTTGTGCTAATGCAATTGTAAACCATATAAATAGTACTGGGATTAACTTCCACTGCTATGATACAGACACACAGAATTAATAACTTAGGGAAAAATTGCTCTTAAAATACATAAGACTTTTTTTTTTGTGCATCTTTTATATGAGCATTCCATTATTTGAAATTAGTACTGACATAATCATACCATTCTTGAAATAACCATATTCCTCACCGGAGAATAAACTAATATGATTAAGTAATTTTGTGCACACTATTCTGAGGCTGAAATTGGCAGAGTTAATTTCGACAAATTTTATTCATAGTTTCTGTTCCGAATGAGGTACAATTAAGCACACTGCCACTGGAAGAGGACAGAAATATGGCAGGTTTAAAAAATCAAATATTACATTAATACTGATTGCTTACTTAGCATATTAAGGGATCAAATTTATTTAGAAGTACCTATGATGACATCAAATCATGTTTAAATGCACAGACGATTTGGGGCATATTGTTCAATAAATTTTATCAAAATATAGCCTGTAATAATATATGAATATTTTTATGTACTGATGTTATTTATGCATACATACAGTAAATAATGTACAACGATAAAAACACTGGAAACCCGTTTTTTGCACATAAATATACCTAGACAACCATCATGTCATAGCATTAGCAATTGTATGAACAATATAAACATGAAACTGTAAAATTTCAGTAGTCCATGGTGCATTTTAGGTGTACAGGAATTATACTGTAGTTGGCTGAAATACAATACTTTCAATACATAAACCTGTGCATTGTGGACTAGTTAGAAGTAGATGGACAGCTTAGTTAATGAGCCATAATCTTGTCCAGTAATGTGTGTGATTAAAAATATATTATACATTATTGGCACCTGAGCATACGAAACAGGTTTTACAATGTTACCACATTCCATACTTCTGGAGTAATTCCTTAATCCTGGGTATGAAATAGGAGTCATACTATTTCAAAGACATTTTTAATACTATGTAAGATTTGAGGCTTTCACGGCGGTGACTATGAAGAAAGCAGTCTTCTGGGATTTGGCACCGTGTATATGTGGTGTTAACCAACGTTTCAGAGGAATGTATCGCCCCCATCTTCAGGGTAGAAGAAAAAGTATAAGAAATCTGCAAGTGACAACACCGTGAGAAACGGTAAAGCAGACTGTGGAAATATACACAGCTATGTGAGAGCAGAGAGGGAAGGGAGTCGGCCGTAGCTGAACACAGCATCGAACTGGGACACCGCATTCAGCTTCAGAATACCTCCATCCTCGCCACCAAGACGCGCTATATGGATCGCATCATTAGGGAAGCCATTGAGATCGAACTGCATCCAGGGAATATGAACAGAGAGGATGGGTTTCATCTCAGCAAGTCTTGGAACCTCTTATCTGTTCTCTTAAAAACCCCCCACCGGGATATGATGCCAGATCCAGAAGGCCACAAGGCCATGAGCAACCAACATAACAACCCCCCCCCCNGATGGGGGCGATACGTTCCTCCGAAACGTCGGTTAACACCACATATACACGGTGCCAAATCCCAGAAGACTGCTTTCTTCATTTTTAATACTAATTTTTATCAAATTACAGTTTATATTTATCTTCCAATAGATAATTTCTCACAGCTAATATGACAGAAGTACTGCAAATAAACTATATACAAAATTACTTTATGACCAGTGAAACAGTTCTTAGTATCTTCATTTATCAGCTCTGATAATGAAAACAAATGCACAATTTGAGTGCTGTAAAGAACACACATGCTAAAATCAATATGAAATATGTAACTCTTAATATAATTGCTTTTATAGAAGCATTGAAGTGACAGGATTTTAAAGTATCATGAAATATCACTTCATTATACCTGAATATGCAACATACAGCCTTCAGTTTTAATTTTCATTAAGAACATAATTTAATTTTTAAAGTAAATATTATTAATATATAATTATAATAGCAATATATACACCTGTGAACACTACAATTAAGTATGTGCTGGAAAGAGTTGTGTTTGAAATTATATTTCATGGTTGTTTTAATGTTGTAATTTTGTGTATATCCTTTTACTGTTCTTCAATTCAAATGTAAAATTACCCTTTCATCGAAGATGTTGCTATAGGATTCAGGTTTTAATGGATATCAGTATAAAAGATAAGTCCAATTCCTAGCTGAGATAACTAGATAGTTACTGCTGCTTATTAAATCCATTTGTTAATGGGCAAGTGTAATAACTTAACATACTTCACTGTAATCTAGAATTCATAGACTGTTTAGGATTCTTTTAAGCATCTTCAATTTATTGGACTTCAAATGATGTTATTAGTGTACATTTTAATGACTATCAAAATACATGGCTTTTGGTTAAAACTTTAAAATTTGTAATTAATACCACACATTCAATATTATGATGGACATGGTAGTAGAATAAATAAAAAGGAATTACTCCATTAAATGGAAATAATTCTACTAGTGCTTTGCTTTGCTCCGTAGCCTTTAGTCCACAAGCGAACTATACCGACTGAGTGACCACTGCTTGTCGGCAAAGTTAGTGCCAACTTTTGCAGATAGAGGGTGTTGCATGGTCAGCACAATGGATTCCCACATCTGTCAATCTCTGTTTTCTATACCGGAGCCACCACATTTCCATTAAAGTAGCTCCTCAATTATCCTCACGAGGCTGAGCAGACTCTGTTCAGACCCAATTTCCAGAAAATCTGGAGGCACCGGAAATCGAAACCAGGACCTCTGGATCTGTAGTCAGCAACTCTGGACACTAGACCACAGAGGCGGTCCTATTCTTTCCTGTATCTAAAATATGTATTTTTCTCTTAACAAAAGATATTTTCTGTCCTAGCCTAAGAATTGCTAGCAATATAGCATTATCTTAGTATATTATTTGACTTTCACGTGCATCAGAGTCATCAGAATAGGTGAACGAACTTGCTGATTCAATGTTGTTAATGTATTGTCTGTTACCGGAACCTTCTTGCGTTTCACACCTATTTCTAAAGTTTGACAAACAACAATTTCAAAGCGATTTGCTCAGCTCTTGTCAACATCAAAGCATTCTGCTAACCATTATAAGGATGGTGTATATTGTCTGTCTTTGTAAAACAAATATGATTCCCAATTAGTCAATATTGTCAATAAAAGTAGCAAATTATCTTATAAAATTTAATTTTGTTTTGACTTACTTTGATTTCAGTGCTAGAGAAAATAATGACATATTAAGCAGTACCAGCTTTCCTGATGTAATTGCATTAATAAGGTGAGAATTTTATTATTCTGAGCCTCAGTACTTGAATACTAGTTTGAGAATAGAGGAAGTGAATTAGACAACAGTGCAGTCAATATAAGGTAAGAATCAAAATTACGCTATGGATGGAAACTCTAAGTATTTTTTTCTTATGGGATAGCTTTATTCGAGGAAAGAATGTGGAATGTAAGAAAAAGGAAATGTAATACATCATTCATGTTATATTGTACATAGCAAGAAGCGAAAGTACATGGCACAAAGCCATGATACTGATGAGAGAATGGAAGTTCAGTTGATAAGGAAATCATGAAAACATGCAAAATACCGACATTTTACAAGAAAATTACACAAATTCCTGGGGTCAAGGAAAATGGAAAATATTACATTTGTCAGGAAAGTAAGAATCCTTCCACATTTCTAATAACATACTGTGTGGGGCCCATACTCACACATACAACCCAGTGCCCTCCATTTTCTCAGAACATTCATACATTCCAAAACAAACTCTCTTCAATACCATTCGCTTGGGAAATGCCAAAATAGGCATGCTATAATAGTTACCTACATGTATGCAGGATATTACAAATTAAAGTTTAAATATTGCAAATTGATACAGAAGATGTAATTTTGATAATATGTTGTGAAAGAGTTTTAAATATAAGCATACTTGATCGTTAATGAAAAAGCCAAAGGAAATAATTTAATGAACATTGTCAGCCATACGTAACACATAATAAAATATAAACAATGTGAAAATTTGTAATGACAGTCAGGTCAAGTGTATGTTCTATTATATAATTTGTCCGTGTTTATTAAACTATTTTAAATAATGATATATCACAATGGTACACAATCAAATGTGAACATTTTTAAAAATCCAGAACTTATAAAACACTATTTACTGAAGACTATGGTCTTCTGGGATGTGATGTTGTATAGTTTTTTCAACAAGTATCGAATCTATGTGACAACATATCTGAGAAGACCATACTTTTCATATTCACTGTAATGAGAATCTTAAATCTCATTCTGTATACAAACAATTCACTTGATATGGTAATAACCATAGAACTGTATCATGATACATTCTTAGTACAGGTTTTGAAGTACATAGTCCTTGCCTAATATTTGCCGTTATATGTAGTAGGGGCGTTCCGTAAATAATGCCTCCTATTTTTTTGTGTTAGTATGTAATGTCTGAGATGGATATTGGTGGTGTTGTAGTAAAGGTTGAACCTTCCCGCCAATCTACTGTTAGTTTGGTTGTCATGCGACAGATAGCGACAGCAGAGCAGTCTACCAAAATGGTGTCTGACGTAGAAGTGCTTATGAAACACAGATGTGTTATTGAATTTCTCACTGCCGAACAAATTGTACCCACTGACATCCATCGACACTTGCTAAAGGTGTATGGAGACAATACAGTGGAAGTCAGCACAGTGAGGTGATGGGCAGTGTGTTTCAACAGTGGCGAAAGTGGAGTGCACGACAAGCCACGCCCTGGGCGTCCCTGCTCAGCTGCCACTCCCCACAATGAACAGCGCTTCATCCATACAGATCAGCAGATAACGGCCAGGGACTGTCAATTCTGAACGCTACAAAACGACGCTGACTAAGCTGAAAGCCCGCATTTCCCGAGTCAGGCCAAAGAAGCAGACAAGCTTTTGCTTGCCACACGATAACGCTAGACCCCATACAAGTTTGGCGACCACCACACACATTGCAAAGTTTGGCTGGACTGTCCTACCACATCCACCTTATAGCCCTGATTTAGCACCTTCAGATTTCCATCTCTTTGGGACTTAGAAAGATGGACTACGTGGGCAACACTTTCCAGACAATGATGCTGTCATTGCAGCTGTAAGAAAGTGGCTAGCCTTTGCTGGCGCAGACTTTTATGGGCGCGGCATACAGGCTCTTGTTAATCGCTGGCAAAAGTGCATAACGAATGGTGGTGATTATGTGGAAAAATAACTGTAAGTAGCTGAAATCTTGCTCTATTTAACTGCATTATTATGCTGTCTGTGTCTGTTGAGTTTTCTTTAAAGAAAATAGGAGGCATTATATAAGGAACGCTGTAATATTTTGTTGTTCTATAGACACCTCACAAGAATAGTTTTGATTTAAATATGGGTGTATACTGACTGTAGTTATATATTCACAGTAATAGTAATAAATTTTAAATTGGAATGTCCAGGCTAAATGAAATATTGCTGTGATTATTTTCCCTTAAAACGAAACTAGTAGCCTTCTCATATAAAACAACTATCTCACAAAATAAATATTTAGCCTTACATTTCATTTGGAATTAACATGTCAATTACAATTAAGTTTGACATACCGTTTATTTCTTCATGTAATTCTTCAGTAAATTATATGTTTTCAATCACAGTAAAGGAAAAGGACTCTTGATGATATAACAGCAAATTACCATACATTAATTGGTCCTTTCAGTGGAATGTAAAGCCTAAGTTCTTGTATAAATATAAAAAGCATGGCTGAACGTTATTAAAATCGTGTATAATGAATCTGCCTAAATGAAACCACAGAAATGGAAAGGCTTTTTATAGAGACAACTTCATATAATTTCCCACTACTTATCATTATAAACTTTCTCTTGTAGCTTCAAAAAATACCATAGAAGACATTTTAGATCTCTTTTATAGTTGTGATAGCATAATTTATTTATGAAGAACTAAGCTAAAGACTCTTTCGTAAGTTTTACTGGATATCTCTAGTTGTGCTTGAAAAATATGTCCAATGAACTTCAACAGTTAACAGAAAATATTTACATGTAAAACAGCATCATTATAGTGTAATGTTTTATGTTTTTACAAAATGAATATAGATCTAATAAACAAACAAAGAAACTCCGTGGCCTGTAGCCCGCAAGCGAGCTATACCGATCAAGCGACCGCTACTTGTCGGCGAAGTAAGTGCCAACAAATATAGATATAATAAACACTTTAGTACATCATATGGATCAAAGCTCTGTTATTGTATTATAAAAGTAAACATTAACTGTTGTATTTCCTTGAAGTTTTCTCCTATATAGATTCAGTTTGTTGGTGCATTCGAGAAGAATATATTTAAAAAGGCAGTATATATAAATCACAAATTTCCTTAAACTCTGCTAATCTTATAGGCCTATGTTTGTACTTGCCTTTCATCTTTTCACTTATACTGGTTCTCTATAAAATTTCTTAATGCATATAGTTTTCTGTGGTAAGTTTCTTCAATATAAGATTTTAACCAATAAATGTGTAACAATTAAACATATTGCATATTTTATTTCACAGTGCATTCAGCTTGCAAGTCACAAGGCATTGTTAAAAATCGTTTTTTGTGTGATTATTTATCAATTGGCGCTCACAATATCTACATACACAGAGTATAAATATAAATATATATATATTATGCCCTTGTACATATTTTAAACAGCGATTCTGGTGGATTGTTCTAGGTTTGAGCTGCTGCTCTTACTTATCAGGACATCATGTTCTGACGGTGATGTCATGACTGTGTGCAATGCATCCCCACTACTACTTACGCTAGCATGCGGAGGCAGTGGGTCTGCTACACTACTGCTGTTTTCATCTATAAGGCCCATCTCAGCATTAACTAATCCATCATATTCACCCTTCACATCATCTGTCTTAATGGGTTTTGTTCCATTTTGAACTTCAACTTGAGCATTCTTCTCATTGTCTGTACTGGACTGTGCTACAGACCCTGAGACACCTAGTGCACAGGGCTGGGACTCATCTTTCCTCACATGTTGTAGAAGCTGAAGTCTTCTGCGTCGTCTCATATGCCATGGCAACAGACAGCACCTGAGAGCAGTGAGCACCAGGCCAAAAATCATAAGGACTCCACCCATGGCCATGAGGTAGTAACGATGTTGATTTGCGTCTGCATTTGGTGACAGCTGGACCAGTCCAACAATTAGCAAAATGGCGCCAAGGAGGAGTGAAACCACAACTAAGTGCGTGACTGACACCTGAAAATCAGAAATACTATATACATTTAGACTACTACTTCTGCTGGAATATTGTGATGATATGGTCTGCACTGAATGAACTCAGGATAAAGTCTTCTGTGAATGCAGTGCTGAGCCTACCAGTTCCTTTAAAGAAGGGAATTTCATATCTGACTGAACAACCTACTGCTTTCAAGGACATAGTTACTTCAATAAAAAATAACTGTTTTTTTTTAACTGAAAAGCTGTTAGTGTGAAGCATGGACTAAGAAAGTATCCAAATTAAGATAAAATGCATGTGTCCCATTTCACTTAAGTACCAGGACACTTGGCAGTATTAAAATAGTTCATACAGAGATTGTGTATGATGTTGTGGACCGAATTCATCTAGTTCAGACAAGGGCTCAGTGACATAATATTTGAACATGGAAATTAAAATGCAATTTTCATATAAAGCAAATAATTTCTTAACTAAGAACTACCAGGTTTGCAAGAGAGAGTTAGTTTCCTGTCAAATTTGTCATGCCCTAAAGAAGATATCAAAGATAAAATAACAGTGATTAATATGCAACCAGATTCCTGAACTACGGAGCTTAACATCTAACAGTATATTATTTTTATTTAATTGTGGTTTATTTAATGGTGCTGGCAGTGCTCTAGTGTGCAATCTGAAATTGTTCAATGGTCAGTGAATGATAAACTAGAAGGGATATGGAAGGAAGTAACTGTAGCCTAATTTGAGGTGCTATCCAGGCATTTGTCTGAAGAGAGTGAAGAAGACAATGAAAATCTTCAGTCATGATCACTAGTCACAAGGACAAGATCTGAACATGAGAACTTAGAATATATAGGTGGAATGCACCTCACAGTAGAATATATATTTGTCCCCCAGTAGTGTGCTTAGACATACCCCCTTTCTATTCTTCACAATCCTGTATGGATATTCTTAAGTTCAACATATGGATATTACAGAAAACTTGATTAAAAAAATACTGCTGAGTCTTGTTAACTACTTATAAATAACAACAAGTATTAATAAATTCAGCACTGCATTCGGTGTTTATTCTGCCGCATCTGTCCCCTCTATCAAGAGTGCTTGTCTCGGGCAGCTCCATGGAATGGTGCGAGTTAGTCCTGGTATACTATCAGCATCCTCGACCTAGGTTCTTCTGAATTCTGTATACCACATCATTTATCTGGGTGACTACTTTGTAAGGGCCTTCCCATGAGGATTGAAGTTTCGGTGATTTGCCTTTCTTGCGGGCTAGGTTATAGAGCCAAACTCTGTCACCCTCGTGGTAACCTGCAGAGTTGGCCAGGTGATCGTACCGATTTTTCATCCAGTCACTAGCGAGCTTCAGGCATTGCTGGGTCGTAATTGTGGATGTCGTACAGATAATCCACTAAGTCTGCTGCATAGTCGGTGGTGAGTAGTTCCTTGTCTGGGGTACCCCAAACAGCAGGTTGCAGGGCAGTCGGAGTTCTGTTCCGAACACTAGGCTAGCAGGGCTCAAGCCTGTAGTGTCGTGAGTGGATGCCCTATAAGCTAGGAGAAAGAGGGGTAACCTCCCATCCTAGTCCCTTTGGTGGGATGCGAAGATCTTCCGCAAGTGCTCCTCGATGGTCTTAATGCAGCATTCCACCATGCCGTCCGACTGTGGGTGCAGGGGCGTGGTGCGCGTCTTGCTCACTCCTAGGAAACTAAAAACTTCTTGTAGCAGACGAGACTCGAAGTTACGGCCTTGGTCACTATGCAACTTTCAAGGTATGCCGAAGCGGCAGAAGCAGTTGGTTACCAGAACTTCCGCTCTTGTCGACGCCTCCTGGTTTGGAATGGCGTAGGCTTCCGGCAATTTGGTGAAATAGTCCATAGCGATCAGTAGGTATCGGTTTCCTTGTTCGCTCAGCGGGAATGGTCCAGCTTGGCCTTTGGCCACTAGTAAGCTGGAAGGACGGCGTCCTGCCCCTGGATTCCATAACGATACCTCTTCCTCTGCCAGTCGCAGCGTTTGGGGCCCTATGTCCACAGATGCATCATAGGCGTGCAGTATGTCCAGTCCCAAGATGAGCTCATCAGTGATATTCGGGACGAAAACCCACATCGTTAGCGATTGGCACCCCAGGGTGAGAGTCAACAGAACTTCTTTCAGGATGGGTAGGGATCCTCCAGACACCGTCTGCAGCGTGAAATCTGGATTTGGCTGCCTTTCAGGCCATCCAGTGGCGATGTCCGGTCTTGCCACTGGTACGTATGCTCCAGTGTCCACCGTCACCTGACACGGTTTATCACCGACCCATCCCTGGGTGACGAGACTGGTGTTGGCTTTTTCCGTGATGTCAGTGAGTGCGTAATGGGGGCGGGGCATTAATGCATATGCCGGCGTCCGCCCCTCTACGCCGGCCCTCGCCCGTTTCCCGCCTGTTGGCCACCATTCCAGCTTGTTTCCCTGTTATTATTGGGTCGCCACTCCGATCTCCTCGGCGATTCTCGTTTGTTTCTTGGTTGTTCATCTTTTTGATTCTGGCGCTGTCTATGTTCACTTTATCTGCTGTAGTTGCAATTGCTTTCAAAGTGCCCCGGCTCTCCACAGCTCCAACATCCTATTATAATTGCTGTGCGTTTCTTCGTAGGTTGGGTTCCTCTGTATGTTCTGTTGTTTTGATGGGGTTTGGCGGCCACGAGTACGGCTTGTAGTTCTAGTGCCTGTCTGAGGACCTCGTTGACTCTCGTCTCCCCTCTTAGCAACAGTTGTACTTTTATGTCGGCGTCTTGTACCCCGTATGCGAAGGCTTTCCCTGCCTCTCTTCCTATGTGGTCTGTAGGTAGATTGGGGTAGGCACGACGGGAAAGCAGTTCAATGGCTGTGGCGAAGTCTTGTAGGGATGCTCCAGGTCTCTGTGTCCTTGTTCTTAATTGGCAGTGGTAAGCAGCTGCAAAGTGTTGGTCCCTGAATCGGTCCTGTAGTGCCTGAAGGGTATCCTCGTAAGTTGTATTCGTCGGAATGCCGGGTAGCACGTCTGCCGCCCGGCCCTTCAGAGCAGTAATCAGGTATGTCGATTTTTCCCAGTCCGACCATTGGTCGTATTCCGCTACTGTCTCAATCAATGGATTGAGATTAGCTCTTTCTAAGGGGCCAAACTGAGTAGGCGTCTTCCTTTCTCACTTGAAGACGGAAAAAGAGCAAGTTTCCGAAACGTCGTGTCCTCTATTACTTAGAATTCCGGACGATGGGAAAAGTAAAAAAAGATAGTAATTCTGTGTCTCATATTTCTTGATTGGATTGCCCAGTAAGTGGATATAACACAAGCACACGCTGAGTTTTCTTTTACAATTTTCTGCGATGGTGAAAATAATTTTTCTTTTTGAAGTGACAAGTATCAAGTGGTTTTGCATGATTCCAAACTGTCTTTAATATTTTTTTTCTCTGCATTCCTTTCTTAAGGAAGAAAGTAGGCCGATAAGGTATAATGCTGCTGTGTATGTCCCATATTAAACTTTTGAATCAATTTACCGCTTTTCCCAAAATCTGATATGAAAATTATGCCATGCTAATGTACCCGAATATTGTGTTTTCCAATTTCCTGGTCTCTAATAACAACATATCAGATGCGCGACCATATGAAATAGAAGTAACAATAGCGATTCTCAGTATCGGATAATTAGATGACCTATGTAATACACCCTGCCAAAATATGCTATTTTATCAAGTTTCTCTTTTGTAGAATGTGAAACAACGACAGCTACATAAAAACTATACAGGGGTGACCAAAATATTGAAAACTAAAAAAATTGAGGAACAGACTTTATGGTGGCTACTTTGAAAGAATTTCAAACACTCAGCATTCCTCTTTCATTTGTTTACATTTTTAGTGCTTGTGTCAATGTATTGCTGATCTTAGCGATTGTGTTGAGTGACAGTCCGGGTGAAAGAATCGGAAAAGGGAGACTTCTCCGATTTTGAAAGAGGACAGATCATTGATGCGTGTTTAAATGGCGCATTTTTGACAAAACCTGCCGCATTATTAGGTGCGTCGAGAGGCAGTTTTCTCGGGTTGAACATTGCGGAATATTCAGTAAATTGTGAACTATACTTTTAACTCGGTCTGCTGCCTGCCACTCGTATGTTTGTATGAATTCTGTCGACATTCAAAATGTAGTACAGTGAATATGTCACTCTAATGCGCGTGTTCTAGTTTCAATCACAGACCTGTATGCAATGTGAAGTGGATCATTTACCTTGCCACAGACGTAGAACTCTTGGAGTATATCGTCATTCTGCGTTGGTGGACTCTGCAGAGGACTGGGGGTTGGTGATGATCCCCTGCTTGGCGGCGAAGGGTGCTTTAACCCATATCCGCCTAAATACAGCTGACTTGGTCGCTTGTTTCTCTTCTCCTGTTTCCGTCGCTCGTGACGAACTGCCACGGCTGGCATTGCTCCAATCATGTTTACGCCTGGCGGCAAGAAGGTGAAAACGTTCTCAAACAGTATAATTTGATCTTGCAGTGTTGCATGCTGTTTGTGGTGCTTACAAATAAAAATAAAGAGGTTTACCCGGCACACAAATGTTTTTATGTATTTTATTCACATCATGTTTCGGCCCAGATAGGCCATCATCAAGACATATACAACTGTTGAGGGTTCCATAAAGTTAGAATGTTAATATACATTTGAAAATTTATTAGTTAAATTAGGTCGGATCGAACTCAGTAATGTACACGCTTTAAATAAAAATTAAAAACAGACGTATACATACTCGTATTATAAATTGAAATGTACTTAACCTAAAATTTAATGTGTACAAGCGTCAGTAAATAGGACACAAATGGAAGTAACGCAGCTGTAATGGATGTATAGGGTTTCTATATGCATCATTACGTAGCGAGAGCCAAGATAGCGCAGTCGATATAGCGACTGGCTACAGAATGGACGACCAAGAGTTCGGAGTTCGAGTCCCGGTGCGGGCAACGATTTTCACTTCAAGTCGTGCAGACGGACTCAGAGACCCACCCACCCAGCGGCCGGGGCGTGAAACTGACCTCTCACCTCAAACTAGTGTCGAGGTCAAGAACACGTGGGTCTATGAATCCGCTACCCATAAGTCTTCGTGGCGTAGCGCTAAACTAGTTAAGCATAGGAGAATTTCGCCTTTAACACTAGGTAGCAGCGCACTCCAGCTTCATGACAGTCCACGTAGCAGACACGCATATGCATGTGCAGAGATTGGTTTTGGTAGTCAAAATGGCGACCGTGCTTGAGGGGTATTCTACCAAAGAGCAGCGATCTGTTGTGCGTTTTTTCTTTTCGTGGGCAAAAGGACTCAGTGCACAGGATATTCTTAAATGAATGTTTCATGTTTACTATGGAAAGTGTCTGCCTTGTAAAGCGATTCACAACTGTTTCGAGAAATGCGGAAAATATTTCTCTGATGTAGAAGTTGTGGATGTGCGGAAGTGGCTGAGACAACAGTCAAAAGACTTCTATATTTCCGGTTTCGAAACACTGGTAAAGCGATGGAACAAGTGTATCAGTGTTGGTGAAGGATACATCGAGAAATAAAAGTTTTTTTTTTCAGGTTCGAATATCACATGTTTTAGGCTTTCTATTCACCTACGAGTATAACCTATTTACTGACTCTCCCTCGTATATGTGTATTTCCAGTTATTATATTTAACAATAAGTAATAAGCATAACTCACCTTATCGTGTGACATTATGTAGTCACAGTAAATCACGTAGTGCAGAACATCGACAGTCTTCTTATAAAACATAACCACTTAAACAAAATGAAAACTCCGTGGTTTTAGTCCGCAAGCGAACTATACCGACCGAGCGACCACCGCTTGTCGGCGAAGTTAGTGCCAACTTTAGCGAATAGAGGGTGTCGCGTGGTCCGCGCAACGAATCCCCCACAGCCGTTAATCTCGGTTTTCTAGCCGGGGCCGTTATTTCCTTGAAATAGCTCCTCAGTTATCCTCACGAGGCTGAGTGGACTCCGTTCCAGATCCATTACTTCTCAGAAAATCTGGTAGCGCCGGGAGTCGAACCCGGACCTCTGGATCGGTAGCCAAGGACTCTGACCACTAGAACACAGATGAGGTCAAAACCTAACCACTCAGTGCCAGAAATAGGACTACGTACTTAAAGACAGAACCCACGATTCAAGAAACTATGGGGTACTGCAAACATAAAGTATAAATTAGAGAGCTCTTCCCAAATTCTAAGAAAATATAACAATAATTTAGACCTAATTTTAAGCAATTGTAATCAACATTTTAGGGCAAAGAACTAAAAAGTAATACAGTGCAGCATTCGCTTACGTAATCAATCTCATGATAAACTTACATGTTCGAAACATGTTGTAGAAAAGACAATTACAATACCTGTCAACATATTACACCACCAATCTATGAACACGGCAAGAATTTGCACTTTCAAAACTGATTGTGTGAATTAAACAGCCACTGGAAATGGTTCCTGAAATATAATACTCTTGTCTGCTGAAGGAACTAGAACAGAAATCTGCAGAAAAGTAAAATAATGTTTTGCGGACTATCGTCCTGTAGCCCGAAATTATATAAAAAAGTACAAAGGAAAGTGGTCTAACGAAGAAATACCTCGAGGTATTTTAGTATAAGGGCCTATACTTATTAAGCGAAAAGTTGGAATATCCCCTGCCAGGCTTTTTTGCTTCGCAGCCTTAGGTTATCAATATCAATTTAAGAGACGAGTTATTGAAGAATTCATTAAAATCGCGAGCATTTGTGGAAAGAGTAAAAATTATTGCGACAAATTTACAGTTCTTTCATGAGCAAAATCATCCTTTACGGATATGACCAGAAAGAAGACGAAGTAAGCGGACGTCATTCAAATATTCTGATTGTAATGGCAAGAAATCTGCTTAACAACTGCAAGCAGCTAGAGTACATAGGACTTGATAAAACAGGTATCAAAATAGTCTTGAAAGAAATCTTCACTTAGCTACATGAAATTAAATACAATATGCTCGCCTGCGTATCTGACTGGGAAGTAAGTAATTTAGGGCTCTGGAAAGTAATTGAACTGGGGAACTCACAGCTTCATCCAGCTATATATTTCTTTTTTTAGAGGTTTCACATCTCTTAAAATTGACAGGAAACTGGTTTAACGATAACGGTTATTGCTTCAAGATGGAACTTTCGCCATTAAAGAATTAGTGGAAGAACAACTTAAAAATGTAAACTATGACTTCAGCGCTTGCCATAAGCTTGTTCCTTATTTGAATAGAGAAAATATGGGAAAATTATTTTCAAATCAGACAGCAATATCATTTATAGGGGGCAACCAACAACAGTCGTCAGTTAGACTTCATGAACTCTTATACGTACCTCGGTCGCTCCTGTACAAACTAACATCTATATCTAGAAAATTTATAGGTACAGAATGAGATGTTATTGAATGCAAAGAACGTTATGGCTGGACGGGGTGCACATCATAAACATAAAATTTAAAAAAAATGATATAATTTAAACCTAATAATTGCGCAGTTTTTATGGAGATCTCACAACGAAATAGACCATCACACATTTTAAAAGAGGCTTATCCGGGACCGCTTAGAAAATTCCTTTTCGCTGACAAGGAATAGAGGAGGGCTCCTTGACCACCCGTCACCCTTAATGCTACTTGCAGAGTGCGAATGATTTCCTGAGTAAGAATTTTAGCGCGATTCAAAGGCGCATAAACGTGTAAATTAACAAGAACGTAACTCAAGACGAATAACTTATTTGCAAGTGCTGTTTAAATGAACATGAACATGAAGACACAGCGATTACTGATGAGCCTCAAATTGGAGAAAATGAAGAATACACAGAAATCATTTAGAGTTTTCCAGTACATCATTATCATTTCTGCTTGGCCTCGATAAAGAAAATATTGTTACGTGAGTTAGTGACTGTAGACGGGGTTTGTATTGGTAATCGGATTTATTGAACTCTTACAACTCGTAACTATACGTAAAGATTATGTGATCACTGTTATACACTTCTAAAATCACTATAGGACATACTAGATCTTCTCAATCTGCTATACTCTTCACTAGCCGTTGCTTTGTAGCGGACGTTCCCCTTCCTCTGGGTTCCGAAATTGTCCCCGGCCTCAGTTACCAGCTTCTAACAGCAACAGCTCACAACGACAGTCACGGGAGTTCTCTAACCCTCAGTCTGCTTTAACATGCTAAATTCTGCATTCTGCTTACAATGTGCATTTGTTCGCTTCGTACCGTTCTTACAGAAAACAACAATTGTTCCGCTAAACAGAATTAGCAGCTTGGTCTTGGTGATGGAGACCTAGTTAAGTTCCCTTTAAGGAACGTACAGAACTTTAAATATTATTGCGAAGAAATTTAGTCTTTCAAGGGTTAGGTGAACAGTTGAAAACGAAAGTGAACAATGACAGGCGACTGGAAAAGTATTCTCTTTAATTTCACAGAGACATATCAAAATTTGGGGTATGGGGGGAACAATAGAGGGCCACAAATATTTTATCTAAAGAACTGCCATATATTCCACGGGTCAAAACAACTGTTCCTTCTTCAGGAAATAATTCGAAAGTGTGGAGAAAAGAAAGTTAGGATAAACGAAATACTTTTGAAACGACGTTCAAACAGCCTTCTCTTAATTATGTATCAAAATGAACTACACCTACGAATAATAAACTGAATCAGTTTAATTTTTTTTTTCGCACCCAAAATCAATCCTAACTTAGTGAAATCATAAACACGTTAAACGCAATGAATGATTGAGAAGAATACTACTGTATTTTGCTTCTTGAAATGAGGCATGCATATGATGTTTTCTGTTCGCGCTCTTATTGGTCGACAATTCCAAGGCAACCTACAGCTGTGCGAACCTTGATCCTACCACCATGCATGACTGGAATTACTCAGGGAAATAACGAAAAATATTATTCGGCATAGTCGGTGTCCATTACGAGATTTAGACTGAATATTTTCGGAACAAGAATGATGTGAATTTTCGATAATCTAAACTGCAAGGTAAATTCTGACAACTTAATAATCGGCGTGCAGTTCTTGCGCCCAGGGACTGTGGGGACGACTGAAATTCGTTAATGATGTCCTTTATTAACCAGTCAAATACAACACATTGCTGCCGATCCTCGCCAGCACAGTCGTTCGTTAACCATTTCCATTTTGATATTCATACAAAAAATTATGCTGATATCTTTCCTTGGTAATGTAAATTCCTGTTAGTGAAAAAAGAATTCCGCTCATATACCGAGAGATGGCAGAGCACATTCAGTGTGTCTGCCCGAAGAATTCAAACCAGACTGATCAGTGTTAAGGTTGAAGAAACAAGATAAATAATTGTGAGGTTATAACAGTCTTTATTAATTGAAAGCAATATATACAAAAGTCAGATAGAAAATATTAGCTTAAGAATGTAGTTTCATCATCACGAGAATTATGTGGCCGTGCACTGTAATGCATTGCATTTGCTTGGAATGTGACAGCTTGGTCAGTTACATAGCTAATGAGCATTGCACTGCACTGCCGTGTACTAACATGAGTATACTTTATATTAAAACAGCAACAATTAAGCAAAATTAAATAATATAATCATCATATCAATAAAAATAATAATAGTTCCGTTAAATCCAGGACGCCTGGAAGGTTCAATGATTTCCTACCCGTAAGACATCCACAGCAATGAATGAATACATATAGGCGTCTTGTTTTAATAGTTAAGACCGCATGTTTTCATTAAACACACGAAGTTACTAATTATAATAGTGATGACGAATGAAGAAATCTACTTAAGAAATAAATATGGAAGCATCTACATGATCTGAAAGAAATGATATGGAATTTCCTCCAACTTTAATAGTTAAGGTTTAGTCTGGAAAAGCGTTTTTGATTACGGAAGAAAGTTGGAAGGGAACTGGAATAAATCTTCTCAAATTTGTTCCCGTGTATTCGAGCATATTTGGCTGCTTACTAGTACACCCCTTTTCATCTGGGGCACATCCTCAAGAGAAATAAGCGAACAAATTATTCAGCTATCTGCCAGAGATATAGGACCTTTCTCTTTTGAACATCCGTGTCAAATTTGTATCGAGAAGCGTAACGTATTCATTCTTATGCGTTGTTTTGCACCCAATGAACGCAAACTCATAATTCGGATGTGCTTTTATCCATTCTACTACATGTAGTCTACAACCATATTTTTCACATCAAAAGTGTTCAAATAAATTAAATTATAATTCGGATGTGCTTTTATCCATTCTTCTACATGTAGTCTACAACCATATTTTTCACATCAAAACTGTTCAAATAAATTAAATTATATTCAATAGTGTGGGAACATATCCTAAATGTATGTGGGTGAATCTATTTCTGGTTCCTCCCAGTCAACTTAATTTCCGAATTATATGAAGCTAGATCAAACTTTTATCTTACTTAATCATGGAGCTGAGCCCTTCTTGAGGAGCCGCCAATTCTGCAGCTACTCAAGAATTTCCCAGTATTGTATGGAACCCGAAGGTTCATTGCCGTGTTCACAAGAGCCCTCCACTGGTCCCTATCCTGAGCCAGATTAATCCAGTCCATACCATACCATCCTATACCTCTAAGATCAACTTTAATATTGTCCACCCACCTATTCCTTGGTATTCCCAGTGGTCTCTTTCCTTCTGGCTTTCTCACAAATATCCTATATGCATTCTTCTTCTCCCCCATATCAAAATTTGATCAGCTCTATCAGATCTCAGGATAAATGTAATATGATTCCATTATCAGCGGTCATCAGCAGGTTTCCTGAGCCGTCTAGAGAGCTCAGTACAAAATTGATACTCCTGTTTACGCTATGACTTGAACGAGTATCAATTGAATAAATGAGCTCCCTTGAATCTGTAGCAGGTTTAGAAAGTACGAGTAAAATGTCACAGGTATAAATTAAGATATTTGGGCATCAAATATACTCTGACTTCTTACAGCACTTAAATCTAATATACATACAAAAAAGAAGGCTTCTAATAATAATTGCAATTGCAAATGTAACATTTTTAATGACACATACAAAATTGGAAAACGAATGATTTAGAAAAAAAGTATCAATTAGTGAAAAATATTGTGAGATACTTCAGAATAGAGGTAAATCCATTTAAAATATTTAATCAGGAATATTTATAAAATATAATCGGATATTAATTGTTACTAATAGTCAAATATTCTTAATTCATATCTATCACTTCACGAGTGAGCGCCTTTCATGTTTTCCCGTCAAATTAATGCAATCGTCCAACGTCAGAAATATAACTTAAAGAATCTCGGTAATTCAGTCCATGAGAAACTGAGCGAAAATCGCAGAAGTGACTGTACATGGTGAATAATTTTTTCAGTTATGAGCAGAAATGGTGCATTCTTAATTATATGCAGACAGTAGTGAACCTGTATGTATTACATAAATACATATACGTGACATGCCGCCAGAAAGCCGGAATGGTTGAGGAGATCAGGGTTGGTTTCCTAGGCAACGAGCGACGTTCCCGCGACAGCGGCTAGGAATCGGAACGCATCCATTGCAATACAACGGCTGGCAAACTAACGGTGGAGTTTCCAGCGTTACATACGAATTGTTTGTAGCAGCATTTGCATAGCAGCGGGCTTGGTAAACCCGTCGACATAGTATTCCCTATTGAGTCCGAGTAACAAGTAACAAGAGTCCAACTGCAACAAGAGACTAGTTTAGTTTGTATTTGACCTTAGAGGAGTAGACTCTGTATTCGGTAAGAGAACAGAAGAGTTCTCATCCGACTAGAGCAGAAGACACTTCACCGAGAGTAGCGGTGCAACAAGTGTTGTACGAGTAACATTAGAGAAGAAACTTCTGAAGGACGTTTTAAGGGGAATCATTGTACTTGAGAGTGTAAAAGTGACTGTCCAATAAAGGTATTCGTTCAAATACGAGAACACTCACAATTTTTTGTCGCATTGCCTAGCAAACACGCGACAATATATTACAGAATGATCACATTAACAATGCAAAAGCATATTCAGAATATATTGTGACATGTTGCGCAACGGAGGATGTAATTTTATATCATAAATTATAAGCTTTTTACCACTTTCTCACTTGTATGTATAGCGTCATATCTCAGAACAAATGAATTTACCCCATTTCATAACGCGTATCTACTGGAAAGTAACTTGATTTCTGACGCCGGACCTTGCATAGATTAAGCAAATTTTTAGTCAATAAACAAGCTCATAAGAAAATTATTTATATATTCAGTTATATTATTATACAATAAAAATGATTACGTAAAGTTGAAACAGATAACATTAAACTCCATAAGAATGTTAAATGAAGGACTTTATCGATATATATTAAAATCTCATCTAGCTTGAATTACAAATCACAGTGACTACATTTAAAATAGCTCCCACGAAATACGAAAAAAATTATAAATCAAGCACAATCGCACCCCACCGCTAATATCTCATTAAAATATCATTTTCAAGTATCTCCATACAAATTGGTACAAAGGTCATCAGTCTTCTAGAAAGAGGTCGTTAACGTCGACACATCACTTTTCTCTACCAGATATTCAGTCATAAGAAAATATCAACAATTTCTTACCCTTACACTCCTTATAGTTATGTAACAACAGTTCATATATTACCACTCTAAATACTGTCAGACAGCCGTACATAGGATTCTCGTACACAGAAGATAAAATCTTTGTTAACAGTAGAACTTGGTTATAACGTCATCAAAGGGACCTAAAAATAGTGTCATTATAAACGAATGTCGTTGTAACCGAAATGGGCACTTCCACAGTAGCCTTATGTTAGTCACGCAAAAATCTACCAAAAAACCGAGTTAAAATGTTGCATTTTTTAGTGAAATACGTAGTTAAGTACAGACTAACGTAACATTAACGTGGAATTGCCCAAATGTGTAATATCAAAGACATACTACAGCGCTTTTCACTGACAATACACACCGCACTAATACTGTGTATTAAAGGTAGGCCTACTCACCAAATTACAGTAGATTATATCAATTGTTGTGCCTTACTGTACCTAGATACGAGTACAATAATCAGTTATCTTCATCTGTTTCCTGTTACTTGCCCAATACACACTTTCTAAATTACGTTCAATGTCCATATCAGAGAAATTCAGGAATGAAAATGACGTTACATACGAGGTTGATGCATTTGTGCATGTCGTACTAAGCAAGGTATAAAAACAGTTGCTTTATGAGGAATTAGTTCGTACCATTGAATATATGACGCAATAGACAAGGTGTCGCAGAAACCGATGTTGCTATAACCAAGTTTTACTGTAATACTTGCCAGAAAACACAAGGTCTCTTTTCGTATCATTGTATATATCACCATATTAAGCATTTTGTATTTTTTTGTGCTTAGAAGAAAATTATTATTATTTCTCAATCACTTCAGGCAGTAATGAACAAATTTATTCATATTCGTGTGCACAATAATTCCCACGCGAAAATTGGTCTTCATAAATTACAAGAAGCATTCACATTTGAAGAAAATTTATTAACCATGTATGCAATTATGCTTGTCCCTATAATTCTTAATTTAAAACTGCATTTCACTCCCATTTCTTGAAATAACAAGTGTATGTATGTAGGTATTGCCACATAAACTGAACGTCAATATCAAATATAAGGGGAAAGTAAGGTTACTTGTAGGCCCTTGTATTATGGTTTACAAATTTTCTAGTCTGAAAAATTTTAAATGTTTTAAACGTGCTTATTTGGATGGTAAAAGTTTTACAGTATACAGAAAAAACAAACAAAAAACAAACTCAGTGATTTTAGTCCAGAAGCGAACTATACCGAACTAGCGACCGCCGCTTGTCGGCGAAGTTTAGTGCCAACTTTTGCGGATAGAGGGTGTCGCGTGGTCAGCGCAACGAATTCCCACTGCCGTTAATCTCGGGTTTCTAGACCGGACAGTATACAGAATATTTATATAATTAATATTTAAAAAATAACATAATATATATTTATTACTTTGAACAGGTAACATAAAGGTATAAGCATAATGATAGCCCAGTACTGTAGAGAGATATTTTCTTGTCAAAATTAATGTTCTATTTATATTTTAAATCTTAGTTTGCTCCTGGTTATTGTTCTTAAACTAAGTGTTAATTGAATTAAGGACGAATTTTCTCTAAAACTGATCACAGATATTTCCCCCCAAATGACTGGTTTCGATACATACACGTATATGGAACAACCAACTGAAAATAATTTAAATTAATAAAAGTGTAAAAGGAATAGTCTTTATATTCCGATATTTTGGGTTATGGCACCGTGCAGTCTCGTAGTAAATAACCACCTAAAAGACGGTACGGTGCCGTAATCCTTAAATCAGATTCAAACTTTCGTGAAAGCCTCGAATCTTATGTAAGTACTGAACAGTAATCAACTTACTACTGCGGTAAAGTTTTTTCTGGCGATCAACCGTCCCAACATAAAACAGAAGTCCAAAATTTTGGAGAGAAAGAGACGATTCGGATAGACGTAGCTGGCTGCTGAGGAATATTTTATCACTTTTAAGTCACCACAAACCCCAGATCTCACACAACCTACTATTACTACTCAATTACTCTACTATAGAAACAAGAGTTTCATTATTAATTTGAATTTCAGTTTGTTAACAGGTAGCTGTGACATAACTTACACCGAAGAAGGTAAAGCGTTCAAACGTAACGCTGAAGGCAAGAAATAGTGCCTTTTGTGAACATTCCGAAATACGTAACATTGTTTCTCTTTATAACGTCACAGTTGTATAAAAATTGTTCATTATTACACTTTTACTGATTTAATTTATATTTAATCATACGCGAATAGATTGTAATTGGTTTGAAAAATGCACTGTATTATCAACAATTACATAATATTAGTAATAACTTTCTAAATGTAGAGGCGATTGCCTTAAACGGACTGTGAGCTATTTATGCGTGTTCAATATTATCATACTGTGTAAGAATTCTATAAATAACAATATTGTGAAAATTTTATGTATATCCATAATTACGTGTGAAATGCATGTAAGTTCATATACAAGTAGTAAAGAACGTTAAAATTATTAAAAAGTAATCATAATACCAACATTTCTCTTCGAAACAACACATAGGTAAACTTGATATTAGTAACAGTATGCAACTGTTTAATTATGCATTAGTTTCAACAGCAGGTTATTTGTACATACATATAGAAGATACACCTACCATTTCATAGGTTTGATAAGCGTTTAGTTAAAATTAGGAATAGTGTCAGAATTAGATTTGTGTTATCAAATATTTAAATTATTTCTTCAGTAAATGATTAGGACCTTGTAAAAAATTAAACAACATGGTTGTTTATACAAGAGACTGCAGTTGACATTATTGAATCTGGCTTGGTTTCTTTCGGTGTATTTATCTCTACCTCAGAAAGATTATAGAAAACCATTTCTACTATGTTAATTCTTACGAATTGTAATGTAAGATTGTTGAAAAGTTACAATTACTTAGTAACACATAAATCACACTTAGATATGCATCGACTAGTCATAACATCAAAACGAATTAATTTGCTTTGATTGCATTATGTTTTGTAAATGTATTGTTGTTCATGAGCAGAGATGACAGACAGCTAACTGTGGATATAATACAGTATCTTTAATAAAATTGTAAAAAATATAAATAGCAAAATTCCAAGTACTTACAACCTTATGGTAATGCTAGAATTCAATTAGAATACAGTTTCATGAGATACAAAAATTTACCAGAGGTGTGATATTCTTATTGATCTTTCAAAATATCCCGGATTAAGAATTCAAGTAAGGAAGGTGTAAAATGCATTCCAAACAAAATTACTTACCTTTACTTTTCATTTTAATTTCATGTGAAAAGTCGCATGAATATGGAGGAAAACATTGTTCTGATTAATCACATAGTTTCTTGTTAAATACAAAGCAATTGTTTATTTTAAAATATTTGTTATATGATTGTTGAGTTTCACATAGAACTAACTACTGAGATGGCTACTTAAGCATATGTTGAATACCTGCTGTATTTACATAAATCTAACCATAAGGCTTTGAGAAGTGATTTCATGACTTGAATGTACTGCTCAGGCCCGTTATGACATTACTTTATTTATTATTAGCGTGATTACAGTAATATTTAGTGTCACATTTGCATTAAAATTCAATTTTTAAAAATTATAATATGTGCACAATGGATGTACTCTTGATAGCCAGTGTCTGAAGGATGTGCAGGGGACAAATTCATTGGTAGATACGTCAAAAGGTCAATTGCACAAAATCACACTTCGCGAGGAAATTAAATACACTAATATATTTAATTGTACATAACGAACACCTGCCATAATATAGGGATACGAAATAAACAGTAAAAAGATTTAACAAATATAAATATGTGTATATATACATAAATTCACACTGATGACTTTACCAAGCCTCCTTCCTTCAAACATGTATAAGGCAGTGTCAGAGACACTTGCCTGCAATATGTTGTCGATGAATTAGAAGCCCAAGTATTCACAGACCATACTAATAGGCCGCCTAGTATGTTCCGGAGATATTCTTTGCTGTATTCATTGCGTAACTTTAATGTATATACTGATAGTTGTAGTAATCTATAGCATGAGTGTTAACATTAATATTGCATTGATTCATGCATTTAAATAGTCGATATATTAGTGATTCCTGTACGATGGAAGAGCTTGGATTCTGACGTTCCCCAAGCATCTTCGATATAACAACCATTCAACGTGAGCCTGCATAAAAATGCATGCCATCAGAAGTTGGGGTAGGATATTCGTAGCTGGAACAGATACTTTCGACGTGATGAAGATCATGGTGCATCTGCTTCAGAACCCGATATTCTGAATCAAATATTCTGAAGTATTTCTTACAGCCTCCTAATATTTCGATCGTTGGATGCCTACCTTCTTTTTCAAATTTGGACGTTATAATATTTGTCACAGCATTGCAGTAAGACGACCTTATGAGAATCAAACGCGTGTAACATTTCTTTATTTGGGCCTTACTTCAAACTTCTGTCTGTTCTTCCTCCAGATATAAAGTTTAGATTCTGGATGTCATAATATTCGAAGACCCGTCTACTAAAATTCTTCTCGGATAGGGGTCGTACTGCATTTCGTATTCTCATATTTTGGACATTTTCAGGTACCGTCCTGATCCTGAAAGCAATTCCTGAGTTTCGGACGGCGTGCCAGGGCTCATGCTTGCTGTGGTAGATCCATTTGACATTACTTCCTTATTGAAACTGTCCATCGCTCTGGATTCCTCCTCGCCTTTCTCCGATATTTCTTCTTCCATTATCTTCTCCAAATGCGGTGAAACCATTGGTTGGACGTCTCCGTTCATAATATGATCTTGGGAATAAACAGGTGATTTGTGAGGTGAATGGACAGGTACCGTTTCCTCCTCGTCAAAAGTTTCCTGCTCCTGCCTCCTAAGTTCTTCATCTCGTTGTTCCATTTTTGCCCGCTGATCGTGTTTTGTTGTAAGGCAGCCAGTCTCTATGTCCCTAACCAGCCGATGTCCAGATCTGGATCTTGTCAACTGTCGCTGTACGTATTCGTTCAAATCATCTTCTACCCGTTTAGATATTATCTTGTTCAGAATAATAAGGAATATACCAATGGCTAGAGCAAACCCTCCTGTGATAACTAATTCGTTAAACCAGCCTCCTGAAGATTCCGAGCCCCACTGCGCTATGTCACCGGGCAGAAGGCCTGAAACGAGTAAGAAAGCTCCCAGAACCAGGAAGACGACTCCAATGTGGAGCATGCCTATGCTGGTGACTACTTTGGAACCCACATCATCTCCAGTTGACCTATCTCCCCCGCTACCATAACGACGCCCACGTCCTCGTGAGTGCATATCCAGACTTCCAATGCTGTTCCGTGGGCTAGTGAAGCCACTTTCTGTTGACTGGGAGCTAAAGCGACGCTCCCGGGCCCGTTTCTGTTCATCCCGCCGTTTCCTCTGCCGCTTGATGGCAAGAGCCGAATGCAAGCCCATGGAATGCATCATAGAACTGAAAAAAAAAACACACACAGGGGTGAAGCCTGCCTACAATAACAATATAAATACATACACATATATAAATATAGCTAACTGTTAAACTCTTCCTTGAGAAACTGACCTCACTCATCTAGACAACAAGGAAATACAAATAGCATTACAATTGCATTACTATTTTCACAAGAGCCAGCTATTGAATTTTACTCTCAGGAAGTTGAATTTAGTTTACATCATCAACTCAGGTTCTGTAAGATGCATTTAATATTGTTCTCCCATAACGATTTGACTTCAAAAGTGGTTCTTATATCGAAGTTCTGTGTTCATTTCTCATATAACTAAGCGTGCTACATGCCCGTCTGTCTCATGGCCCACAGTTTGGTCACCAAACCATTTGATGAAAAGCTTAAATCTTTGCGGAGTAGAACGTCACATGCTCTAGGCATGTTCACATTATCGCCATAGTTATCGATGGTGCATTCTCTGAAGGGAAACTACAAGATCAATAGTAGTACATATTTTGTGTTTAACTTCATGGAACGAATTCCTTACTAGGAAGATGGCAGTCTCTCAGCTGTTAAAAGTTACTGGCATATTGTTGTAACCGACTCTTTGTTAGAGTGTTCACAATAGCCTAAAATTGGCTCACATTCTGAGCCGGTTTAATTCAGTCTATAGCCTCAAATATTATACAAGTATTAATAATATCCTCTATCTGTACTCAGTCCGTTCATCAGGTCTGTGAGCCTCGCCTATATGTGTTACTTGATGGCGGATAACAACATCGCAGTCCCGCATTAGAAATGACAAACATTTGGACGATAGGAGGGTCTGAGATATCTAAATCTGAAAGATTTTGGAAAGCTCTGACAGAGGAAGCCTTGAATCATCTATGTAGAAGGATTATTGTGTCCTTCTGCAGTTGATAGATCATAGAGGAAAATTCTTCTGACAGATTCTGTTACTGTCAACAAGGAGAAGAGTCCTTTTGGGGTCGTTCTAGGTTAGAACTTTGAGCGGATTACCGGTTATTCTGCGGTTCCCTTGTTTAGCTTGTCTCAGCCACTGAAAAAAGTAAAAGCTGTTAAGTTGTCCCTCTGCTTAACTAACTACTCCATGAAGGAGTATGGGGAAGTCGATGTATAGATCCATATTTTCGTGACCTCGGCACTAGTTGGAGGTGAGTGATCAGCTTCACGCACTGGTCACTTGAACCCCAAGGAAAGAGCCTCCGCTACCCATTGGATAGGAGGCAAGGTGTGTCCCAGAAACGGCATGGACGAAATGAAAGGGAAACAATTCTTGCACCTACCGGAACTCGAGCTCCTACCCTTCGGAGTTCCAGCCCGTAGCGCTGTACCGACTTTACTATCCCGGCATACGTACAAACTGATATTCCATATCTTCATCCAGTTATTGTCTACAGTCATCTTCCTGTCTCGTTCAACTCTATGAAACTTGTTCAGTTGAAATAATGTCGCTAAATAACCTATACAGGCAATGAACACTAAGATACAAAAATAAACTCCGTGGTTTTAGTCCGCAAGCGAACTATACCTACCGAGCGACCGCTCCTTGTCGGCGAAGTTAGTGCCAACTTTAGAGCATAGAGGGTATCGCGTGATCAGCGCAACGAATCCCCACGGTCGTTAATTTCGGTTTTCTAGAAACTAAGATACACAGAATGATATACCGTATTTATGCATGTATAGGCCGCGTGCGTGTATAGGCCGCAGCACAATTTTCAGACAGAAATTATAGAAAAAATAATTTTCTTGGAATATTATTTCAGGAGTAGAACACCCTGTATTACTAATTATGAATATATTTTTTTTAAATGAAGTGTGATTTCGAATATTTCGAATATAAGCCGCACCCCAGTTTTCCTCTTGAATTTTTGGCAAAAAATGTGCGGCCCGGGTCTGGAAAAGTACGGTATATTGTCCCTATTTATAATTTTTATACCCATATTCAAACATTTATCTCCGTAAGGGACGAAAATAAATTGGCGAAAACGTGACGATTCAACCCAAACATACGAAAACCATGATATAGTCAATATAAAGACGCCGATTAACAGAACCTGGAAAGATATTTCTTATCCTGAATAATTCAACCTTATTTATTGACGTCTGTCCATGACATAGTCTCGGAATAGTGATTTCGACAATAGATGACTCTTAGGAGCGTGGATCACGAAATAATGAGCGATTTCCTTTCGGATTACTGTAAATTGTTCTGCCTCTTTTATCGTATCAAATACCTTTTATGTAAATAAGATCCAAAAGTTCTGACGACGGTACATTAGTACAAATACTCTTATTATATTTTTGGACATTATCCATCGTCTTGTCTTTATCCGGCACAGGTGTCCGGGAATAGGGAATAGCTCTATCAATTGTGCCCGACTGAGTAGGTTTGACCTGAAAACGGAGATAGAATCCAGTCTCCAAAATCTGTGTTTTGAAAAATAAACAGGACGATTTATAGATAAAGACAAGACGATGAATAATGTCCAAAAACATAATATTTGTAGTATTCTGAAAATAGCTTTATGTTATGAACACAATCAGGGGACCTATCTGCCCGTATAGGTTGTCAGTGCCCTAATCCTTTAAAGACTTCTACAGAATA
Source organism: Cryptotermes secundus (assembly GCF_002891405.2). Taxonomy (NCBI): domain Eukaryota; kingdom Metazoa; phylum Arthropoda; class Insecta; order Blattodea; family Kalotermitidae; genus Cryptotermes; species Cryptotermes secundus. The sequence goes on from NW_019734351.1 coordinate 285,355, forward strand.
TGACACGGAGGTCTGCACAAAAACGTTATAGAGTATCTTAAAAGTGTTCATAACAGAGAAGAAAAGAAGGCGGAAATAACGGAAAAAATAAACAATAAGACGACAAGATATTTCATTGAGATATACAACATTTGTTTATGTGGTTATTAATTAATTAAATACCAGGGGTAATTCCTGAGGTTGGGTAATCTGGCAAATCTTCTGTGGTGAAATACGCGGTCATAACTTTGTGTTGCAATAAACGAATAAAGCAACTAATTAAGGTCGGTGCCAAGAAACTGAAGGTAGGAATATAGTCCCACCCTGCAGGCAACGTCTCTGTCATCCGTGTGAAGCGGAAGTGTACATATACTCGTACTTCAGGCTAAGTACATAATACGTATTAAGTTTTGAGAGTTGGCTGGAGAGCGAAAGTTTGGATCGCGAGTTACACTTCTGAAGTTTGTGGGCTTTATTCACTCTGTACATCAGGGTACATCGGCCTTCCTCCACTTTGTGTCTGCTGTAGACAGCATGATCAGCACTTACAGGAAATGAAGAGGCCGCGCCATATCTCATGCGGTTAGTCGCTGGATTCCCAACGCGGCGGCCCGGGTTCGATCCCGGGTCTGGAAAAGTGGGATTTGTGGTGGACAAAGTGGCGCTGGGGCGGGTTTTCTCCGAGTACTTCGGTTTCCCCTGCCAATCTTCATTCCACCAAATTCTCCATCATCATAATCACCCGGGACAGGCTGCAATAGACCAATCAGTGGCCGCCGTGCCGAGTGGACCCAGTTGGACTCCACCCCCTACTAAGCGAATTTAAAAAGAAACTGACAGCTCCTTTGGAAGAGTGGCAAAGTTAAAATATATGGGAGAACGACACTGACAAGAATTATATTCATGAAATGATTAAGAACATAAGGAACCAAATACATTAGACTACTTCTGTCTGTTGTTTTTTGAGTATCTACCGCGTTTCTCGCACTGAGGGAGAACATAGTGATTGAGGGACACAACAGACCATGTGCCTTCTCTGCCCTCCCCCCCACCCATCTGAGGACGGAAACAGATGCAGTTTCCGAAACGTTGTGTTTTATGGATTCTAGAACACCGGACAATGGACAAAGTCCAGATATCCAGTAATTCTGGGTGTTATGCACCATCGTCGAAACCCCTTACAATCTACTGAACATACAGAGTGTTTGAGAAAAGGGCACTCGGCTGTATTTGGAACTAGTAGAAGAGGTAATGTAACTGGAAGTTGGAGGAAAACTAATAGAGACAAGCTTCATAATTTGAGCTAATCGTCAAGTATTATTTTTTTTTACTTTCGGTCCCACTTGTGGGCACAGGGCTGATTTCTCAGTTTCATTGATCGTTTTTACAGACGGTAGGACTCCTTGAACGGGTGATCAGCTCATCGCAAAGCCTCTACCTTAACACAGGACAACAAAAACACAGAATAAATGCATACACACACCAAACATCCATGCCTTGTGTGGAATTGGAACCCATGATCCTGGCTTCCGAGCGAGCGAAGACAGTACATGCCTTAGACCGCTGGGTTACCGTGACCGGACTCAAGTGTTATTAAGATGATCGAATTAAGGACGATACTTGAGTGGACCATGTAGCATATAACACTTGAGAAATTTGACAGACTATCAACAGTAGTGGGAATTTTGAGGTCCATCCCTCATATATCCTCAATCGAAACAGAACATACAAACAAACAATATTATGAACAACAGAACAAATATAAATTATCCTTCACAAGAGATACAGAGGATACGATTCTAGTCTTCGTAGAATTCCTTATACGGTTAGGTAAATCTAGAACCAAAATTTCTCATATATTCTAGATATATATTGTCCTCATAACAATGCATCATACTCGAAGAGATCTAATGGTATTGCTTACAGGAGATGCTGGATTCGAATTTCGGCAGGAATACCAGTTATTCTGACTGACGTTTCTCTTGCTTTCCTGTACCTCTAAATAGGTTGCGGGGCACTACCTCGAGTATTATTTTTTTATTGCTAGTGGGGTGGGACTAAGTCCCTTGTACTGCGGCCACTTCTGGCCTATTGTCCCAGCCCCAGATGAGAGGTGAGGGTGATTGTGGAGCAAGTGGTGGAATGAAGATTGGCAGGGGAAACCGAAATACTCGGAGAAAACCTACCCCAGCGCCACTTTGTCCGCAACAAATCCCACTTGACCAGACCCCGGGATCGAACCCGGGTCGCCGCGGTGGGAAGCCAGCGACTAACCGCTTCAGCTATGGCGCGGTCCTCGTACCTCGAGTAAGTGACGACCGCTTTCTCGCAAATCCTACCCATTTCATCCGACGCTATAAACAGTCTCCACAATGAAAGCGTCTTCAGTTAACCAACAAAAGAAAACCCACTGTACAAGTAAGAAACTTCTTAATATAGTATTTTCTTTATAAAATACGCATTTAGCCTCCTTTGGTCAGAACCAGTCTTCAGCAACTATAAGAATAAGAGGTGAATAGTTCGTGTTTACAGTAACATAAAATAATATCATACTACCGAAAATAAATTACAAGTCTGTGTGTCTCAGAAGAAAGGCAAGCAAGAATGAAGCATGAGAGAGAGGAAAGCCCGGAACATCTACAAGATGTTCGTCACAATTGACTAATTTCATTTGTTTTGATCTCATCCCGGCGTCCATGGAGTCCCTCACACTCTTCTATAATTGTCAATGCTCACAGAATATCGTATTACCTTGTTTCAAAGTGATTTCGTCATCCAGATTTTCTTTCGTTCAATTTTTAGAGTAGTTTCCTTTACCTTTCCGCAAGCCCTCGGGAGTACAATGATGCTCCACATGAGGGCATTAATTTAATACATTTTAATACATAATGTATTTTTATTAATGACTTATGTGCCATTTTTTTTTCTTTCAAAATTCGTCTGCTGATGATCTGAAAATTTTTCGTATCATAAAGTCTGCTGAAGATCATAAATTACTACATTGTGATATAAAGTACGAAAAATGATGCACTGAAATTATATGAAAATTAATGTCCTTAATTATAAACAGACTTATTTATTCATTTTAATTACTATTGTGCTGATGTTTCAGTCATACGTCATTATTGTGAAAAAGATCGTAGTGTCACAAAGCCAACTGTCTCACGGTGACTGATGAACTGCGTTTCCTAGGACTTATTCTTTTGAGTACATATATTTTTTCTTCTTTCTATAGGCAAACTCTTATTGCTTTAATTCGGCCAAATACTGAACATGTTTCTTGGAATAACCTTACTTTGGCGGATTATACATCGTAATTGTCTGAAAAATATAGAAAGAAAGTTAGAAAATTTATGCTACAATCAATTTGCTTCGTCCAGTTTCCCTCGCAATTATAATTCAATTTTGGATTGTTTAAATTTCAAAACACTATATTCTATACGAAGTCTTAATGCTTTATTTATTGTTAACATTTACAAGAGCAAAATCTGCTGTCGTTCTATTATGGATTTTCTTGTTCTCCATATACCCCTTAAGTAAATTAGAGATCTTTCCGCTTTCAATTTGGATAATGTCTAAAAATTAGCCGTTCTCCACGGTATGCCACACATGCAAATAACATCTACAGTTCTCTGAACACTTGTAATAAGCACACGATTTCCATAAGGATAACTTCTCATTTCTTAAATCCTATTAATTTTATGGTTGGGAGCCACGATAGCGCAGTCGGCATAGCTACTGGCTACGGGCTGGGTTACCGAGGGGTCGTAGTTCGGGTCCCGGTCGTCCAGACTGGCTCTGGGGTCCAGCAAACCTCCTATCAATGGGTATAGGGGGCGCTTAACCCGGGGTTAAAGCAGCAGGGGCGTGAAGCTGACCAATTGCCTCTAACTAGTGCAGAGGTAAAAAAAAATATGGATTTCTTTACCCACAACCCCATACGCCTTCATGGCATAGTGCTTAATTAGTTAAGTAGAAGAACAACACTCCTTTAGAATAGGCTACGAACGTTTCATACAAACTACAACACAAAATTTTCCGTTAGAACCACAATTGACGGAAACTCTGCAATCCTTTATAAATTAACGATTCAGCTAAAAGTTATAGGGTTTGCTTAATCAAATATGAAAGGCTGCTCATGCAGAAAAAAATTAAATTTCAGGCAACAGGGAAATACTCATAAAAGTAAACAAAGAGAGTAACTTATTTCAACCGTCTTCCAGTGCATACACTCATCTATCTCCTCCTCTCTCTCGCACTACATGTTTCGGCACAAAAGTGCCATCTTCAGGTGCTTATTCGATTTACGCTAAACTAGTTCATTGCATGCCTTGTCGTCTTCATATTAAGATAACTAAAATATATATTTATCATATATATTGATATATGTTAAATGTTAAAAATATTAAAATTGTTCAAGATTTTTCATCTCTACGTCGTATCTCACTACGCAAGTCACCTATCCTCTTCTGTCNGAAACATTTAGTGCGAGAGAGAGGAGGAGAGAGATAAGTGTATGCACTGGAAGACGGTTGAAATAAGTCATGGACTTAAATCAGTGCAACAGGACGCTAAAATATAACATTATTAAGAGAGTAACTTACCTTGATGTTTTAGCCTGTCTAGGCTATGAAAGAGAATCCTGAAGCGTTGGTCCCCCGTTTAGGTACAGGTGTGTGTGAAGATCGTCTCAGAAGAGCTTCTGCCGGTAGAGAGATGTCTTGTTTCTTATCTTTGCAATTCGCTGCTAATTTCTGTCTTCATATATCCTCTAAAATTTCAGATAGTGGAAATAAAGCGTATAATTCTTTCTTCCCTGAAAAGTCTATTCTAAGATAAGATGTGCGTATGTTCTCTAAACGCTGTATCTACACACTAATATCCTTCAGCACATTCTCAAAATAATCCCTGTCTCTCTCGATACCCAGTTGTTTTTCTTCTGTGTTCCACCTATAGATCAGGCATCCTGCATCACACAGTTATTGGATAATACAGTAAATCACAAAACTGTTTCAGACACTTGTAAAATAACTGTGAATCTGTTTCAATTGAATTCCTCGTTTACACACCACGTCATGTATTCCACTCTCGTATTTGTTTATTCCATTAAACTATCGTGGTTAAGGCGAGAGTGGTTCGGAGGAAGTAATTGTTATGCCGGAAACTCTGTGCTCTGTCAGCTACTGCTGTATTAATTTGTAGAAAAGGATAACACGCGAGAGTTGGGCGTTGTGCTTATTCTGCTTCAGCTTAGTTTAATTTAGAGTCTCGTATTAAATGCAATTGGCTTGCTTATGAATGCTGTTGTTTAGGGTTTATGCAGGAAGTAAATTTTGGCAGGTCTTCACTATAATTTTCATTTGAAAACAAATCAGTACTTGAAAGATGAATCCGAAGTAAATATTCGTAATATTTTGTAGTGACAGTTCACAAAGCCTTTATATTTTATTCACCACTCGTTAGGAAGATATATTAATCTTTGGAGAATGAAAATACCGTTTCAAAATATTGCGTCACTTAATGATTCACTTTTGAAATACAAAAACCAGTTATAATTTCCACGCGTCCTGTTTACTTATTTGAACCAAACTCCTGATTCTTCGTGGAGCTTTTCACTTCTAAACTCCGTTTTAGTTCACGTTATTTCTTAATGAAACTGGAGACAAAATCGGATACCGCAACCATCCTGATTCTGAAAGTAATGTTGCACAGGGATCTGGTCGGGACCCTGCTAGCTGGGTTTGTTGTCAGCAGGAGACACAGGAAGTTGGCTGTGCTTCCTCGTGCCAATGCTGCGCAGTCTATTGATCTGATTTCGCTGAGGTGAGGCTGAAACACTGGGGTATGCACCGGGGAGGGGAGTTGGCTCCGCGAAGTGTTAAGGAAGGGTAATGTTTCTGTTTTGTGTGTTCTACCCTGTGAAACTTACCTGTTCATGGGATAAAGTTGCGAATGTTTATGGCCGCGGAAAAGGGAACTCATATTAAATATGTCTTTTTAATTCTCCTAACAGAGAATTTATTACGATTTAATCTTCGTTATGAAGAAACTTCTAAAATTTGAAGCATGAAAATCACGTAAATAATATTTAAAATTCGCTTTCTCTCTCTCACGAAACACACCATGTTTCTACTAACACAGATTAATGCTGTGCACAGATGTAATCACCGTTACTTCTGAGAATCGTACGAAACACACAATTACATTCTGTGGAAAAAAAAAACGCAGAACTTTTGCTTACTAAAGCGGTACATACAGTAGAGTTACTACTATGTTTCAAAGGGTTGAAACGTATATTTTATGCCATACACCCTTACAATTTGAACTCATCATATGCTGCATTATATGACAGCGATTTTTAGCCTCTGTTTGCCTAGGATCTGCTTGTTACCTGCTTCAGGCTAGTTTTTTGCTTGGCTCATTTTTTTACTTTGAAGTTGGAGGTGATATATTCCTCCGAAACGTCGGTACTGCGAAGGGGACGGTATGTCATTTCGACGTGAGGGATACCACTTCTGTACGCTCACTACCGTATCAATATTTTCACCCGCGTTTGCACATACTGAGAGAAATTGTCAGAGATCTGCTTCGATTAAGTTGCTGATTAAATTGTTAAGAAGAGCTACTCCCAGTATGCCAGTCCGACTTTAATTATTTCGAAACCCAACGGTGGCTATAGGATGGTCGTGAACTATATCTTCTTAAATAATTTAAGTAATTTTCGACGCATTCCCGATGCTAACACTCGAGCATGCCTTTGCTAACTTCCAAAATTCCTTTGCCGCTAAGAGCCATAAGGCTACTGACTTTTCTACTTCTTTCGGGCTTTTGAATTCACCAGGTTGCAATGAGTACAAGTGGGCTGTGGCTCAATCTCTCGGACACTCAATTCCTTGTTAGGAGAGCTTAACCAGAAATTCGTGTATAACTTTCTGGACGATTTAGATGTATATTCCATTTCCTCCTCTGAACATATCGAACACCCGAAAGAAATATTTATGAGGTTCGAGAAGGCGTGACAAGGTCCATTTGGCCGAACAAAAAATTTCTTTTTTGAGACACTCGTTTGCGGCTCATGGAGTCAAGGTCTTGCTTGAGCTAGGTGAGGCGATCAGGGATTTTCCAGGTCCCAAGAAACTTAAGGCGGTGCGTAGATTTCTGTGCATGGTTTGTTTTTATGATCGTTTTATAGAACGTTTTCCCCAGATTTCGGAAACACTTCATTTGCTGAAGCGTAAGAATGTTAGCTTCCTCTGTGGCGATAACTAGCAGACTGCATTTGAACAGCGTTAACTATGCCTTATCAACGCCCCCCGCATTGCAGATCCGGAATTCCTCTAGTAACTTTACTCTGGTTTGAGATTCGAATGATGTCGCCATTTCGGCAGTTCTTCATCAGATCAGAAGAAAGAAGAAGAGGACTTGGCACCTGTTGTCTCCCACCGAGAAGGCGTATTGTATTCACGAGAAAGAGTGCCTGTCTGTAGTGTATGGTTGCGAGAAATAACGTAGTTACAATGAACACAATGAGTTTTGCCTCCATACTGACAACCAAGCCCTGGCCTGGTGGTTACGACATGTTAACTATCTGCTGGGGCTTAAGTGGTAATTGTACGAATTAGAACTTCAAAGAGCTCCGAAGGGAATAAATGAGTTTTGGAAGATGGTCTTGTCTAAAGAGGCCCATACACGTACGAGCTCGGCGAGCTTGACTCGGGAGCCGGGATCGGATTAATTTCACCACAAACTCATGAGCTGACTCCGAACTTTGCGACCCACACACGGACGAGTTTGGCTCATTGGAACCCGAGCCAAGTCGGACTCGCGAGCCAGACTGGTATGTGTATGGGCCTCTTAATATGAGGAAGGCTCATGCCGTAGCAGCGGATATATGCAACGCCGTGAGAAGGCAGACGGTCCTTCAAGTCCTTTGGTTTTGGTCAGATATGCATATCCGAGTCCGAGCCTTCCCCTTACCGGAAGTGGACGATATACTACGAAGGCAAATCTAGAAGTCTTACCCCTATCTTTTCAGCCAAAATACTCCTACAAGCTCTAGGTCACTAGGAAACGTATTTATTTTGTTTAAAATGTCCTTATCAGCACAAAATGAGCACGAAACTGTTAAAAATAAGGTGCACTCTGAAACATAAAATGTCAACTCCTAAATGCCAACAGTTAAAAGGGAATGCAAACATCCTCTGTCTCTCTAAATATAAGGGTGTGCACATTTTCATTCGGTCCTGGTCCCACCTGTTCAGAAGATCAAGATTGCGTTAAGTAGGTGGGACATGCTCTCTATGATCACGCCATTCCATCAGCATGCGCTACAGATATTAAAGGCCTTTTGTCCGCCCTGTGTAACAAAACTGCCCTTAAATATGAATGAGCGAATAAGTAGCAGCCATTCTTCAGCTTTGTGTTCAAATCCAGTTCTTATACCAGTCTACACAAAGGGAATGCTACATATTCTTAAAAACATGCAATTTCTGTTTTCTCTTTCTAAATATGGATATCTGATATCTTCAGCCAGCAAATTCCACTGCTGCATCCTCGAGCCCAAAAGTGTCTGCTTGTTGCTCTGATGGACTTGTTACTGAGGACACTGTTCTGCACAACTCTGTGGAATGTAATGTGGACTGAACATGTTTATGGGACATCCAAATAGTCCTCTTTTTATCAATTGAGAAAATAAATTTTGTTCCTACTATATGATCATAAAGATCAGGAAGATCTTCTCCATATGACACTGGTTTCGTTTCAAAAGGAATATTTCTATATCATGTTTTATTTTCTGTTTCTGGAAAAGATGAGAAAAATTTCCTAAGATGGACATATCAATCTTCAAGTTTGTTGGTTTCATCAAGCCACATCATGGGAACGGCAATAGATGTGCTCGTCTTCTTTCCTTTTATCCCTTCAAGCAAGTTTTTACAGAATTATATGCCGCATCATGTGATGTTCGGTTTTTATCTTGATCTCCCAGATGGCAACAAGAACGAAGATACTGGAATTGCTTTTTCATCCATTTGGCGTAGTTATTTTACATAAAATGTCCACAGAAATAGACTGGCGAATTTCACAGCCATGGTCATGTTTTGTCTCCATATTAATTGCATAATTGCATTAAAAGAAATCAAAAGCAATAAAATGAAAAGGACTTAAATATGTACATATTATATTTCAGCATCGTGTTTCATTGGGGCATCATTTTAAATTGTACGTTATTTTTCTATAATGCAACAAAGAAAATCATAAGACACTAAAATATATTTAATTCACTAAGAAGTGTTTGTTAAATACGTATTTTAAAACGTACATAGTTAATGACATGTTAAAATATTTAGCTCCGCCAGCATTCATTAAGCGACGCTTATTTTTGAACATATGTACGAAAGTCGTCGTGGTCTTTTTCAGAACTGTGATAAGATGTAGAGTTTGTGTGTTCAGATCTGGGATAATCAAATCAGACTTAACTCAGAAGTTAGTTCTACTGTACGTTACATAACCGTATTGATAATTCGTACGTATCTCAATTCCTTCTATACAAATGGGAGACATAACTGGAATATTTATATTTTTAAACAAAAAATAGTGTCCCGTGAAAGTTTACATGCTCCTCCGTTCTTAAGGGTTGAAACTCTTATTTGGTGTGGAATTAGCAGATCATTGTAGACACCTGTTATAATTTTTATCTGTAGTCCTATATTTAAGAAATTTAACAAGGCTGCTGCATTTATGGGTCTCAATTGTCATTGCTGTGTTTCAATCGGTCCCGATATACCAGAATCCCCTTGCTTATTTTGTCAGTTATGTTTAAAATCTCTGTTAATATACACTCGTCGATTTGATTCAGATTTTTTTTTTTAATCTACAATTAAAATTTAAAATTTTTAAATTTAAATTACAGGGACACTTGCTCTATGTCTACATGTGCTGCAGCGGCTACTTCTTGCTTTCGGCACCGTTCACGTATTCTGTGCAGGTTCCCTCTGTGCGTGCCGCTGTTTATCTTTAATACGTTTGCTCAAAAAGATAAATAGCGGCACGCACAGAGGGAACGTGCACAGAATACGTGAACGGTGCCGAAACAAGAAGTAGCCGCTGCAGCACATGTAGACATACAGCAGGTGCCCCTGTGATTTAAATTTTAAAATTTTAAATTTTAATTGTAGATTTAAAAAAAAATCTGAATCAAATCGACGAGTGTATATTAACAGAGATTNTTAATCTACAATTAAAATTTAAAATTTTTAAATTTAAATTACAGGGATACCTGCTCTATGTCTACATGTGCTGCAGCGGCTACTTCTTGCTTTCGGCACCGTTCACGTATTCTGTGCAGGTTCCCTCTGTGCGTGCCGCTGTTTATCTTTAATACGTTTGCTCAAAAAGATAAATAGCGGCACGCACAGAGGGAACGTGCACAGAATACGTGAACGGTGCCGAAACAAGAAGTAGCCGCTGCAGCACATGTAGACATACAGCAGGTGCCCCTGTGATTTAAATTTTAAAATTTTAAATTTTAATTGTAGATTTAAAAAAAAATCTGAATCAAATCGACGAGTGTATATTAACAGAGATTTTAAACATAACTGACAAAATCAGCAAGGGGATTCTGGTATATCGGGACCGACTGAAACGCAGCAATGACAATTGAGAAAGCTGGCGTTTTTAAATTTTAAATTACATGCAGTGTGACAGCTACGTAAGTGAAATACACCTGATGATGGCCAGTTACAGCCGAAACATGTAGTGTAAAACAAGAAAGGCAAAGAAATACAATAAATTGTTGCATTTACGACGGTATTTATATTATAAATCCTTTAAGTCAATTAGTACATTACAATGATTCTTGTTGGTTATTTAACATCGTTGTCCGTATCTAGATTACATAGCGTTGAATGGGGCGTTGGTTGATGAATTATGAATTGCAGACATTCGGAAGGAAGCAGTCACAGTCTAATCAAGGCAGTATGCCGGAATTTGCCTGAAGGGACTGAGGAAGACCACAACATTCTCAGTCAGACAGGCTTCCAGGATTCCAAGTTTGGAGCGTTACCGCTACACCAGTCTGTTCAGTCATTTACTTACTTACTCATGGAGCTGAGCCCCTCTTGAGGAGAAGCCAAATCTGCAGCTACTCGAGCATTTCCCAGCAGTTTATGGAACCCGAAGGTTTATTACCGTGTTCACAAGAGCCCTCCACCGGTCCCTATCCTGAGCCAGATCAATCCAATCCATACTATTCCGTCCTATCTCTCTAAGATCCATTTTAATATTGTACACCCACCTATTCTTTGGTCTTCCCAGTGGTCTCTTTCCTTCTGACTTCCCAAGTAATATCCTTTACGCATTCCTCGTCTCCTTCATTCGTGCTACATGCCCTGACCACCTCATCATCCTTCACTTGAGCATTCTAATCATGCTTGGAGAAGAGTACAAGTTATGAAGCTCCTCATTGTGCAGTTTTCTCCAACATCTCGTCACTTCATCTTTTTTCGGTCCAAATATTCTCCTCAACACCCTGTTCTCAAACACTATCAGTCTATGTTCCTCCCTTATTGTCAGAGACCAAGTTGCACACCCATACAGAACCACAGGCAAAATTATAATTTTGTATATTCTAATATTTATGTTTTTGGACAGCAGACGAGAAGACGAAAGGTTCTAGACCTAGTGGTAGCAAGCATTACCCGAGTTCAATCTCCTCTTAATTTCCTCTTCAATCATCTGTTCTGTCATTAAAACATAGAAAATATTTTTTTGAAACTTATCATTTTCGTTGTAATGGAGTGATCTGGTTACTGCAAGCATGACACTAAAGACTTTGCACTATTTGCCTAATCCTTGAAAGTGTTCACAATTGATTTCACCTTCGAGTCCAAAGTGTATTATTTTTAAAATTTTCAGGCCATCAAAAATGCATTAAGCAGTGTTATATTTTGCATATTTTTCGGCGATCTACTTTCACAAAAGCATTTACGAACCTATGTTAAGTGGCTCTAATGTCGCTTCCAACTATAAGGTCTCGCAGTCTCCTTGATTTTGTTATATGTGCAAGGAAAGGTCGCTAGACTTTTATATCCAATTCCAAGCAAATCCGTCCACTTGTTCAAATTCGTGACACTGATTTGACCCATGGACATGATGGTATCTTAATCTAATGTTTCATTGTTAACAAGGAATACAGAAGTAGACTGAAATGTGTAATCAATACAGGGGTTCATAGATTTTCCACACTGGTTATTTGCATTTTGTATCTGAACGCTCTTAATTGTTGCAAGTAGATTTACCGAACATTTAAAAAATAATAAATACGCCTACAAATTCAAATATGGAACCGGGATAACTTAGTCCAGTGACTCCAGAACTTTTTCGGGTCACCGCCCCCCTTCGTTCCCCAAACTCATACCTAGTGCCCTCTGCATTACCCAATTAAAGCATTCTTCGGAACAGCTGTTTGCACAACCCACTACTGGACATAATAACAATAAACTAAGAGACCACGTTTAGTAAATACCTCACTGTTAGTAATTTCTTAACGTGATGGATGGGCTTGATGAACTGATACCAATCTCCCCATATCTGGTCTGAAGTCACTTCATTCATGGCTCAGAGGAGCCCACCTCCAGGACCTCGTACCGCACCCTTGCCGCTTAACGCCCCTTAGATAATTCCACCTCCCCAAGAAGGCGGTACAGTCCACTTTTGGAATCAATGGTTTCGTCGGTACTGCGACAAGGCAATGGGGTGGATGATCGAGGAATTTGACTTCGATTCCCGTTAGGGGTAAGAGATTTTCTGTTTTTATAGCGTTCAAACAGGCTGTGGGTTCTATCCAGGCTCCTATGCGACAGGTAACAGGGGCCAATTCCCCGGGGTGAGGCGGAGGGGCGCCAACCTGGTCACTTACCTCTGTCTAGTTCCGAGAATAGGGATGGTCTTCATGGTGTGGTGCTTATTTTATTAAGAACGGGGAAGTTTACCTTTATCTTTCATAACTTTAAATAATACCTGTATGTTTATACTCTTTCAAACTAAATTTCTTGCACCTAATATCAAAGGTTCTTAATGCCGCCACGTTTTGATTGCTGATTTAGAAACAATAATTAATATATAATTTGAAGGCATACTGACGATCTATATCCATACCGAATTTCATATGCCCGACTACAATAGTCCATTAATTATCATTATGAAACTGAAATCTGAATGTATAATTCATGCAGCCACCATTTTGTTGCCTTACATTTTACGAAAGAAAGCTCAACAGTAGTTGAGTGTTCTTCAAAAATACGTTACCATGCATAATTACAGAAACATGCAGTGAGTGTGACTAATTTCGCTCCAGTCTCGAAGGCTCGGCCGTCTTTCATGTTGGTGTTATTGACTTTAAGAAACAAAAAAATGTATATATACACTTTAGAATAGCCTCCAATGGAGTAATGTTCATACTAAAGTTCATCAAAATCCATCCGGAGTATTTCGAACTGAGACATGAGGACAAATATGGGTTCATGTACACCGTGCAGAGAACGAGTAATAGTTATGGTGCGCTATTTAATGATTGTACAATGGATGAAATGATATGAATAAGTAAACTTCTAGCTTCATCACGCAGGTTAATTTATCAGACAGCAGAAAGCGGGTCACGCTGACCTGAGCCATGTATTCCACTCACTTTTCAGGAGTTCAGTGACTGTTCACCATGGAAACGCCTAATATGGCGGGGCGTCAGGGAAGAGGAGGGAACTGTGATCATTACAGGGCATTGACCGACTTATTTTCACGACGCCAGGCGCCACGTGACATTAGCGCCCCTACAATAGATAGTACATCTCAAGTAACTGATGCCTGTAAATTACAATTACGTAATGCCATGTCATATGACTAAGGCAGACAGGTTTGGTGCAGTGGTCTGATCTTGCACTGCGGAGGTTCTGGGTTCAGAAATCGGCGGAGATACTGGGCATCCTGACTTAGATAAAAATATCCGGATTTTATCTCAATTAAGCCATGACTGCTTGCTTGTAAATCAATTCCAAGTTATTATTTATGAGAGCGCTGTAAAATAAATCGAAAAGAGAAACAGTCTGTTGAAATCCCCCTAATGAAATTATAGCTACTTTATGAAACTGTGTGAATGACATTCAACCATGTTAAGATGATTTTTAGATCCCAGACGGACTGTAAGCCCGCCTGCATAATCAACTTACCAAATGTATGTCTGTACGTTCCCCCAGACAGCAGCACCTGCAGAATCAGACCGGCTGAACGACTGCGCAGCATGCAGTGCGTCGCCAGTCTGTAACAAACAAATGAATTAGTATATTAATTATATAAAACACTTGACGTAAAAATACAATAAATCAGATTATATAAATTAGAAGTTATAGTATAAAACAAGAATAAAATTCTTAGATTCATGTTTTATATCATCGAATCAGTCGTTGGGTTTGTAATTTCGTTGCGTTCCCACGGACAAATTTAAATATTCTATATACATATATAATTTCTTTGTATAAAAATTGTATAGGAGGCTCGTAATGTAGATGTAGTAAATTAATGTTAATTGTTTAGTCGGTGCCTCATGTTACAAAGTATTGTCCGTTCTGTAGGGGATGTAAATTTATATAATTAATGGTACTGTATCCAATTTTACTAGTACTGCAGTTCAGTGGTGTATATATGTTAACCATGTATTTGCCTGATGATGGCTACTGATAGCAGAAACATGTAGCAGAGCCGAAACTAGGCACTGATCTTGATATTTGTTGTGTTGTGATGGTTGTATTAAAGAGGTTCTATATTCTAACACAACAGGATGCATGAAATGAAAAAAATAGTGCTATATTTAGGAATGTGACACCGTGTAGCTTTGCAGAAGTTTCCCAATGTTTCGGAGGGATGCACAGGGTGGAAGAGTAAGCGAAGTACGCAACAAGAAATGAAAGAACAAAATTAAGTGAAGTATTTCGAGACAATTCGCGATGTTCAAGGGAGTTTCAGCAGCATCCGACCCAAGAATGTTTATCGGAATTAAAGGTTCAGCAAAACTTGCTTGGTGAATAGTCCTTGTTGTGTATATATCCAGGCCGAAATGAAGATGCGCTCAGTTCTCTTACAAGGCCCAAATATAAGCCGAAAATATGATGGTGACCGCCTCCTTTTAGCAGCAATAAACCTGTTTGTGCGATTTTCACAAAAATTAAAGCAGCAGAAGGCCATGGGATTCCATGGGAAAGCCATCCATCGTTTCATGACTCAACTGGCTTCTCCTTGCAGAATGAAATTTGAAGTACAATTTCATATTTCATGGCGGTCACTTGCATTTTAAGATTATAACTTCGCCTACTGTAGGTACTCGCCGTCGTTAAGACCAGAATAACTTCAATACGGAGAAAAGAATAGGATAAAAAACTGGTTTCGGCTTGAACCCATTCATACAAGAGAAGTNAGAAATTCAATTGGTAACACTGAATGTTCTTCATCTATTTGTTTATGTTCTGCAGTGCTCCTGTAAGTGCATTAGCGTTTGTGTTGATGACTATGCAAACGAATTGGAAAGATGTGGACTTGTCTGATCTTGAAAGAGGACAGACGGTTGGTGCACGTTTAGCTGGGGCATCTCTAATAAAACTGACACATTATTAGTGTATCGAGAGCGAGAGTTTCTAACGTTTTGTCGGCATACATGAATCATGAGAAGAGGAACAGTGGGCGAAAATCAACATTGACAGAAAGAGATCGTCGTGCATTGAGAAGTATTGTTTGGAACTGTGCAGCACAGGTGACAGCAGGAGTGAATATTCATCTTGAAGACACTGTTTACACAAAAATTGTCAGACGTGAACTACACAAATCCAACATTCATGGTAGGGCTGCAGTTGCTAAACCTCTGATTAATGAAAGTAATGCTCAGATGCGTAAACGGTGGTGTCACGACCATAAAACCTGGACATCAAACAACTGCAAACGGTCACGTGATATGGTCAGATGAGTCGTCCTTCACGCTGTTCCCTACATCGGGAAAAGTTCACGTTTGGAGATCAACAAAGAAAGCGTCCAATCTGGAACACCTGGTTTCAACGGTGAAACACAGCGGATGTTCTCGGTAGCAGTGTCGCGGTGTTCTCTTGGTCCCAATATTACCCTTCATGGTCGAATTACTGCAATGGAGTAAGTGCAGAGTTTGAGTAATTAGGTGAGCCCCATAATCCTAACATTTTTCCGAACTACTCAGTTTTCCAAGACGACAGTTCCCCCATTCGCACACCTGGAACCGTTCAGTCACAATTCGAAGAGCATGAAGTTGAACTACATTATATTCACTGGTTAGCATAAAACCATATTTGAGTACCATTGAACTACTAAGGTTAGTTTTGGAGATAAGAGTGAGGAACAGGTTCCCATCTCCAACATCTCTAAAGCAAATTGAAAAAGTTCTCCAAGAAGAATGGTATAAAATTTCACTGGAGACTGTTCTAAACTTGTACGAGTCCATTCGAAGAAAGAGTGTGGCTGTATTAATAATAAAGAAATGTGTACAATATCTGTAGCGTTTCAATTATTTTGTTCAAACCCCTATGTCAACACTGCAGTGTCTCTCCAACCGTGTGCTTACATTCTTGAAAACCACGGCGACTGATAAGACAGACTGGTTGCTGGCGGAACCGTCGTCATTAATAGCATTCGCCAAGGCCTAAGTTACATGTAAACATATACAAATACATAATAACGCGTTAAAATAGGGTTTAACTATTAAAAGTTTATAAGATATCAATACAATGGTAATCTTGGAGCTAGAGCACTAGTAGTTAATGCTATGACATCCCTGCTCCTGTAAATAATTTCTCATTTTCAATTTACGTAGCGCGTAGATATCTTCTATTATAAAGTTTCAAGCAATTAATTATTAATAATTTTCAATTACAAAATTTATTGCATTAAATATCTATCTGGTGGAACTTAGGGAAAGTGCACGTGGATGGTGATTATCTCCGAAGATATGACTAGCTATATCGATTGGTTCCAAATGACTAGGTCTTACCTGAAGACGGATACAGAATCCAGTCTCCGAAACGTTGTGTTTTTAAATATTTTTATTGCTAGTGGAGTGGGTCTATGTGCCTTGTACTGCGGCCACTTCTGGCCTATTATACCAGCCCCAGATGATAGGTGAGGGGGATTGTGGAGCAATTGGTGGAATGAAGATTGGCAGGGGAAACCTAAGTACTCGGAGTAAACCTGCCCCAGCGCCACTTTGTCCACCACAAATCCCACTTGACCAGACCCGGGATCGAACCCGGGTCGCCGCCGTGGGAAAACAGCGACTAACCGCTTGAGCTATGGAGTGGCCTTTGAGAAACAGTCTTCACGTGCTATGTATTCGTCTCCACGGTTGATGCTATAAGGATATTTTGTTATTCCAATGGAGTCACTGATAATGGGGGCCGAGGGCGGTCAAAGATCCCTTATGTCAAAGTGTGGCTGTGTCTGCGAAGCGGTCGGCTAACTGTGACCACTGGTTCGCCAGTCTGATGTCCCTAATATTTTCAAAGATCTTGAGGTGTTTCCAATGGTCGATACAGGCCTACAACTTATCATACGAACAAAGCGGGGGAGGTAAAATAAGTCATGTTTTTTTATTATTCTACAAACAAATTTATTACGATATATTATTTAGGTATTTCTAACTTAATTGGAGCCAAGGTCGCTCCCACATCATAACTTTGTAGGTCCACTATAGTCTTGTTTGATAGAAATAATTTAAAAAGCACGAGGCTGGGGTGACTTCCAGTTGCACAACGTCCATACTAAGATTCGTGAAAATGGGCTCAAACGTTGTAAGGGAAATGCACAGATGGATAGACAGACCCACAGATAGCAGTTTGATGTCAGAAGCCGACTTTATTTTCTTAGAAAGAAAGTAGTTAAAACGTAAGAAGTTGTCATGGTAGTTTCGTGAAATTCGACTAATTGATCCCAAAGTTGAAAGAGGACATAAACTAAATGGTGAACTCATAAAGTTCCGTTTCTACACATAAGCAGCCCTGCGGAGTGCCTATTAAATTCATCTACTTATAAAATAGACACCCAGAGAATTACAGAATATCACTCCATTTCTCACATTAGCTTTATTTCATTTCCTTATATGTAATTTTAAGATCGTGTACGTATGTTAGCTATGCTAAGCACACATGTTAAATACACATATCCTTTCGCATTTTTTATTCCTCAAAAGAAGGAAGTTTCAGAAACCTTAGATGTTGACCGACACTAAAAGTATGATCTAAGCACGTAGAATTATGTATATTTGCATACTAGGATAAATATGTCCATGAGGCATTTTCCTGCAACGTTAAATCTAACTGAATGATACCAAGGTCAAAACAATACCGAAATCTGCTCCGTTCGCGTGTCATACTGGCATATGTCCTAGTTACTGTGACTGGATAATCTCAGTGTAATATGTGGTAAGCACGTGCTTTTATTTGTTTAGAGCAAACAATTGCGTCACGTGGAAATACACTTTATACCTTTCCGGCTCCGGGCCCATTAGCACGGTATTTAAATTGAACTGATCCCAATGAGATGTTCAGTGAGTTGCAGGATCTTTCGCAGAACACTGTCTACAATTTGGCATTACCTGATATCCTTCGAATTTATAAGGAGACCTCAGTGCTGTAAGCGTGGACGACAGCTTCTTTTACTGAATCGATTTACACGCTGCAGATGACTCAAAGGTAGGGGAGACCGGGACTAGCTGTTGCATTTTTTTTTGCTATAGTAGTATTGTATGTATTGGAACAATATTGTTAGTGACATAAATGATCTTCAAATTAATACTTTTCATACGATCCCCGTATTTAAAAAGTATTTGCATTTCTTTATGACCATGCATAATGTAACAACGTGCCACAGTATGAGGTATGTTTTTGCACTACATGGGCTTAATTGTTATATTATTATCTTAAGAGCAATTTACATGCGCTTTTAAATTTTATTATATTTATTTAATGAGTATAAACATGTATAACGTCATTAAAATTACCATTTTTAAATTAATAATATATGTTGAATTTAATTATATTTCGATGAAGGAAAAAATGTTGATTTTGGATCCATGATTAGTTAAGAAAGGCATATGTAGTATAACATTTATAAAAGCGGTTACAGTGGTCCGCATCACATCAATGTATGAAAAGGTAAAGGTATCCCTGTAACAGGCCGTTGACGGCCCATAGGATTGTGAGACTTTGAGGCTGCCACATTTTCTAGACAATCAGCCTTACGCGCTGACCGCACTTTACCCCCAGGAAGATTTCTGGTACTCATTTCTGTTAGAGGCTAGTAATACGTGTACATGTAATAATTCTGTGTGTTGCACACCATTGTCAGAACCTTTTAGAATCTACAACCCCTAGCTAGTTGTAACAACTTAAACATTGTTACGCATTTTTTTTCCAAAATTAATTACAAGAATAAAGATATGTTTTACGAAGTTCAAAATATTACAGTAAAATACCCCTTATTTTCAGTAGCATAGATGCCACGAAATTAACTCTCTATTATAAACAAAAACAAAGGAATCGAAAAATTACTCGAATGCGAAGAAATCACGTTCTTTTGCTTTCATACAGGAAGGCCAACTGCTGATGTACTATTGAGTGTGGATTACCAGAGATCCTGTACGATGTCTACCTGTTAGTTGGCGGAGCTATTACTGCTGGCGATTGATTTTAAATTTGAATTTAACAAATAGGCCCATGTAACGACAAACCCCGGTCTCCCCTACTGTTAAAGTTAGCGACTCAGTGATTCACTTGATGCACTGGCTCTTGTTAACTATAAGTAGAAAGTCTGCAACTTGATTCATTGCTTTTTGCTCTCTTGAACGATTCGCCATTTGATTTAATTGACTCAAAATGCTATTTCATAATTCAGTTTACGACATACATTCTCACGTAATGCGACATCGGGAAGGTCAAGAAATCTCGGAGAGACGATACATAATAAGAATTATAAGAATGGGTAAAGCGTTATTTTTAAATTAAATATGACTTTGTTATGTTTAAGTAAGTTCTTCTACACGTTATTTAGTGTCCAGCATACTTTACTTCTACTAGCCCGAACTGTACACATAATAATTGTTATTTTGTTGCGTCCTGTGTTCTATGAGGGGGCAAGCGGTAGCGTAGTTGGTTGAGGCACTATGTTACAAGCCGGAAGGTCGCTGGATCGAATCCCGATTAGGTGGATTTTTTTTTTCAATTAACCTAATCCTTGCAGCCGCACTATGGCTATGGGGTCGACTCAGCCTCTAACAGAAATGAGTACCAGGAATCTTCTAGGAATGTTCTTGGGAGTAAAGGGCGGCCGACGCGTAAGGCTGACAACCTCACCGCCATCTGCGAGCCGACTGTCTAGAATATGTGGGAGCTTCAACAACTGACAACCTTATGGACCTCCACAGCCTGTTACAGGGATATCTTTACCTTTTCCTTTAACTTTACCTGTGTTCTATGATCTGTGTGTGTCCCTGGCTTCATGCAATATCGTCAGAAATCAGTGTGAGTGTGGATGAGTTCTATAATGTTTCACTTTTCCTGGTGAGAATTCACTCCACTGAACGATCCTTCAGAACTGCTCATTCAGGAGCTACCTGTCCGTACCAGACAAATACAGAACAGTAGGAGTACCGCATTTTGATTTTCTGGTTTGATGCAGTTTATGCATAAATTCAAATAATTATCGCCTTCTCATTTTTTGTGTTTATAATATTAAATGTATTCCTCGATGCTACTGAATAAGTATTGAAAGCATGAAATTATGTCCTTTCATAAAATGATAACAGTTGTTAATAGAGCTACTTTGTTTTGGGAAGCTCCTGGTTAGAATATCAGTGTGAAGGAGGGCGCCACTGATTGTCTACATGGTGATCCTCAGTCCTGCTTGATGAATGACAGAATAGTGCATTATACCGCTCTGAAAACTCCACTGTTTTCATTCGCCTTCATCGTCAAAATCAAGGGTGTAAAAAATATTCAGATGATGTCATTATTTTGAAAAAAAGGCGATCTCAGCGAAGACTATCAGCTGTTCTACTTGCGCTAGTGACGGAGAGGTATCTCGTATTTTAACTGCAGCAACTAGATATTCCTCCTTACATGTCCTTAAATGGGACTAAAACAGCTCTGTAAGTGTAAGAACTATCGTTATTATTATATAACTTCAGCTTATCCTAACAAAGAATTATCGAATGTAAACACGTTGCATGAAACTAAGTCATGCAGTACATTACGAATGAGCGGCAGATCACTTTTTGTTTCAGTGTATCGTGCCTATTTTGTGAATGTTAATATTTTTTTGTTGTGGATATATAAATTTAGTGCGCTATATAAAGTACATAGTTTCTAATTTTTTCTGTGTGCGTATTATTCGTGGGAGGTGGAAATAAATCTCGGCTCCAGCGCATCATTCTGTAACCTACCGGAAAAGAATATGGTAGAAAACAGGCGAAGATGATAACGGTAAGGAAGCTTAAATAACAAACGACCAGACATCCCGTTGCTCTTCCCAGAGGGAATTACTATAGTTTCCTGTAAAAATTAAACATATTTTGTGTACAATAAGCTGCAGTGAGCAGAGTAAAGTGAACATATTATTATCTTGTGTTGCAGTATGGGTCCTGTAAAGAATATAGCCACAGTGCTGGCTGTAACCATATTCGCTGAGATGGTGTCACTGCCACAAGTATACAGCGCTTCGGTAACTGAATTCTGAATACAATCTGAACAGTGAAATTGCGCAAGAAAAACTGTTTTCATTACATAATGAACATGAATTCTATATTAGTTTTATTATTTTTAATTTACTTAGCACGTGTTTGGCTATAAAATTAACTTCAAATCCATTTTACGTTTGAATACTTATTGACTAATCGTAGTATATAACTAAGAGCTTCCATTGGAGTTCTTCTACTTAACTGACTTACTGTTCGACTATCGGCTCATAGCGAGCAACGGTCACCCCATGTAAGCGATACCTAGGCTTCGTCTGTAATCATAAATCCTGGAATTGAAATCTGTGTGACTTAAATAATACACGGGTCGCTCTCTTTAAGTTTGCGACAAGATATAGTGTTCAGTAAGTCAGTATTTCGTTTCTTGAGTCAGATTCAGTTCCATCCCATTTCCTTCTTGAGACAATGAGAGTCAGTCAGATGAGCGAGACGTTCTCCACCTTTCATGGAATCCGAAAGCCCACAATCGGGCTCATACAATTTTAACCTGAGCCTGTGGAATCCAATCCACGATTTTGCACTCTGCTTCTTTAAGACCAAGGTTAGTATTATTTTCCCGTTTAAGTTTATATTTTCAGGTGATCTGTTCCTTCAAAAATTTCCGATTAAATTTCTCTTCGTGGTTCTCACGTTCCCGGTCCGACCAATGTTGCCAGCTCGTCTCATCATACTTGACCATAATCGCCCTGATAATTATATTAATAGCAACACTAACATGAAGTTCTGGCAATAACTAATCGCCTGTTATCGTTTAATACGACATGGATATTGTAGAAAACAATGCGTCAAACGTGTTTAACGAGCCGTTGCTTAGCAACGACAGAGGAATTTCAGAAGTTAAGGGGGATACATATATACAGATAGACACAAAGACCCACAGACAGCAAGGTGAACTCATAAGTCTTCTTCTTTTTAGCCTACTTTCCTTATTTTGAAAAACAAGTTAGATAAAGATTGGTTGAGACATTCTAAAGTTGAAGGGGTGAGAGGGGGAGACACACAGCATGGAGATTCGCATAATACTGCGTTCACCTTCCAAAATAAGGAAATTAGGCTACAAATGAAATTAGGTTTATGAGATCAACATTCTCTCCGTCTGTCTGTATGGTTGTGTATCCCCCTTATCAAATTTCGAAAGCCTGAACCAGTCTTTATGAACCTTGGTGTGAATATTACGGCCCATGAGCCTACAAAAACGGCGTACTTCATAAATCCCTCCCATCAGTCTGTGTGTCTGTATGTGTACTCCACTTTCGTTGCCAGGCAACAGCCCAGTAAAAACGTTACCGTGGCAACAAATATACAAGCAACGATAGAAGAACTGTTGGGCGCTAAGTTTTCTATACGGTCCGTGTCGTTTCAAAGGAAAGTAGGGCGATTAGCTCTTCCCAGAACTTCTTGTTTCAAAATAAGACAAGTAGGCTGATAGCAATAATAACTGGAGAAGAGAGATTCGTATATATAAATCAAAGAGAATGATTATGTGACAAGAAATTGAAACGTTCATCATACATAACGGATCGCTATGGAACCTCACCATTCTCTTTATTAGCCTGGGACTTGAAGCTCCCAGAGGCTACATAACCTCTGACCTTTCCTGGGATGTGTTTCCCATATTGCAGTCCTAATTACTAGATCACTTGTATATGCTGATAAACCTGAACCCCCCTCGGTTGACTTCGATCTTAACGATGTTATATGTACATTATATTTAATAAATATTAGCCGTTTCTATAACATCGCAATTATCGCAGACTTCATCATCCCATCGTCAATGTCACCGCCATTTTCCTGTGCTCTCTTACCGTGGCCATCATCAACTTTTCTCCTGCATTTATAAGATCGTTAATTCTGTCTACATCTGTCTTCACTTAGTCCATCCATCAAGTTCTTGGTTTTACCGCAGAAGTTTGCTTTTTGAGTTCAATTCTATTCACATTTCGAACAAGTCATGGTATCTCTATTGTTCGCTTAATTTTATCACGGCACTAAATCTGAGATATTAAAGAAATAACATGTCAGTGAATGTAATTAATAAATACACAGGCTTTCTACATCAGGTTACAGGCAACAAATTGTTGTGTATAGAGGAAATATCGCGTACATTTTCAGGTGTCTGTTAAATTCTCTGAGTGCACTTCCGGAATTACTGATGAGGACACGAAATACGCCACAGCAAACGGACATCTTGCACAAGACATGGCGCTGAATGGAAGCGTGCATATGTTTGCAGCGAACGGCACATCGCCAAAGGTGAGCTCTATCTTTATTCTTGTTGTACATATAACGAGGCTTTCTCCTTTTCATATTTCAGCCAGAAGGAAAGAGAGAGTTAAAAAGACCTATGTGTAGGAAAAGGGATTAAAGTGAACCTTACAGAAATAGAATGGAATTTATGGACTGAATTCGTCTGGATGAGGATAGGGACCAGTGGCAGGCTCTTGTAAACACGGTAATGTACCTTCAAGTTCCATAGAATTTTGGGAAATTCTTGAGTAGCTGAGAGAATAACGGCTTCCCATGACTAGCTCCATGGATTTAGTTAACTTAGTTACTTATTTACTCGTTTGCTATGTTACTTGTGCATATTTAAGTGGTAGGCACATATAAGAAATCGTTCGTGGTCTAGTTTGAGGAATGATCACGAAATTTGTGTGGTGGAACTGAAGAGACTCATCAAAGTCAGACAGTACAATTTATCGCCGGACCGAGTTTCGGATGCGGGGATTCCGAATTCGACATGGGAAAGAGAACGCATTTTATTCATTCAAATATACTGTGACGTCACCGCTGTTGATTAGCATTGCGTAGTTGCCAGGTTACGGGGCTCGGCTATCTTCGGCTCCGCTCGGCTCTCTTCGGCTCCGCTCGTGACGTCACCGCGCGTCGCGCATTGCGGGGTGATTACTCGCCTATTACGCGAGCGCTCAGTTACCGCTGAGGGGTGGGAGGGGAGCGCTGACTCACCGCCGCGTCACTGCTGGTGTGGGGGGGGGCTCGGCTTTTCGCAACCTGTCACAATACTTTATCTTCAGCAGGAGAATATCACACAGAATCCAAAGAGAGTGCTGTTTGCGTACTAACACCTTTCACGTTATAGAAGTTTTTTTTTTACTTTACATGCAGCAGGCTACAGAGAGGCCTAGTTCAGAGGATAATAATCATTCATTTTCTCAAGACATTCTTCTACTTTTACGGAAGCTGAAAGCTGATAAGCCTGATAGTAAGAACCTGTCACTGGACCCTGTTAATTCAATCCACGCTCTCACTTCGTAATTCTTTAAGACTCAGTTCAGTATGTACACCTAAATATACAAATAGCTTCTCTTTTGAGATTTTGCAACTTCAGCATTTTTATATATTTTTAACGTCTCATATAGGTGTTACAATTCCGCACACCTCAACCTCTTGATTTTGTCATTATAATGATATTCGGTGAAGAGCACAAACTCTGAGGATCTCATTACATAATTCTCTTCAACGTCCTGCTTCTTTGTCTCAGATACCAATACTCTCCTCAGCGCTATATTCTTATGTCCTCAGTTTCTGTTCTCCCCTCACGGCAGGAAACTAACTCCACTATAATGAGATAATGTTGTATCTTAGCATCTTTTGCAGCAGGCATCACAATTGTTACAGTTTCGTTTACCGTTCACCATGCAGCATCATCAAGATAACATCCACACTTCACACTTGATACACAACAAGCATGCCAAAAAAACATAATACCCTTGATACAGAAGTAAAATTACACTGATATTGTTTAAAAACACTGTAAATACGAAAACACGATCGCAATAACACGAAAGGCACAGCAGTTTCCCGAATGCCAATGCACCTGATGAGGACCGAGTGGGCTGAAACATGCAGTGGAGTGGCGAAATTTAATAGGATTTAATTTTAAATCTTGCTATTGTTGCATTGTTGATGGTAAACAAAGCTGAAAATAAATTATAATACAGGTAAACTTATAATTTTGCATACCTTAAATTTAGTCTTCAGAAAGGAGGAGAGAGGAAAGGAAATTCTGATCTGAACTGAAGGGCAAGAAGCTTTTATTCCCAAACTTGAGTCTGTTCTTGACTTCTTGCTGAATGTTACTCATTGTTCGGTTCTGTATTGATGTTGTTACTGTACCCTATCCAACTTACTGTATAGTGCTTTGAATTGAAATAAGAAAAAGAAAACGTATGCGTTAGCTTGCTAAACCTCTTTTTTCTTAAAATAAAATGTACTTAAATGTTGAATTTTAATAAATTCTTACTTAATGGTTGTAACTAAGTGCATATTCATTAATAGTTTGTGAACAATATAGAGAAGACAGGTCACTTTATCCTTATAACTCATACATAAAAATTCGCCGCAAGAGACAATCGCTAAATCATTTGTACTTGATATCAAGCCATGTTTCCAAAAATAAAAATTTAAGATACCACATAGATTTTCTATTAGTTACTAATCTTTGTTGCACGGTAATATGGTTTATAAATTCCAAGTATATTTTATGCGTTATCTAATTTAGGGCTTTCTTTTTTTAAATTTCAGTGGCTGTTCTACAAGGGTGAATTCAATCTTGACGTCCAGACATACAGCGCACAGAATCTCTCGGATGTTCGTAAAATTGTGTTCGATATTTCTTATAAGCTGAATAACAAGACATTCTGCCTACAGCTGGAGGAGTATCGACATAATTTTACTTGAGTCTATATACGTCATAAGAATTTTAATTTTTGATTTATTTAATAATAATGCCCCTCATATTTGTTGTATAAAATAAAAGACAAAAATAAAAGTTACATTTCATACCTAGCAAGAGAATATATCCTCCTAAGGGGCCGGAATAGCTCAGTCATATTAGGATGCTAGCTGGATGACTGGAGAATCGGAGTTTGATTCCAGGCGAAGACGAGCATTTTCTGTTCCTTACATCATCCAGACCGACCCTGAGATCCATCTAGCGTACTATTTAATGGGCTCTTTCTCCCGCGGTAAAGTGGCCGGGACATGTAGCTGATTACTGACCTCCACCCACTGGCGAGATTAAGAATGCGTGGAGCTCTACCTCAATTACTTAATACGTCTTAATGACCTTGTGCTTAATTAGGCATGTGGGCAAATTTACCTTCGCATTTACCTATTAAGAGGACATGGAACGTTTATTTGCTGTTCTGTGTAGCATACATATGATGCATACTGTACAAATAAAAATTCGACCGAAATTTCTGCTATATCAGTGTGTTTTTCAAATGGCCGGACTTGAAGGACGACCGTTTGGGATAGAGGGTCTCGCAAATATGGACTTCGTTGATGAATGATAATATGATATGGCAGCTAAAAGACCGGAATAGTGGAGCTAGAAGAGATGGCCGTTACCAGAAAATGGTACAGACGGTGCTGCGCTTCCAATGCATTAAAATAATTCCGTCCAGTGGGTTTCTGAAAGAAAATTAGACAGCTTCTCCCCTCAACCCAAAAGAGAATTAACAAATAGAGGTGAACCGTATACATGTATCAGTCTCGCGTTTAGGTCGCTTTCTGGACAAACATTTCCATGCGAAATCTAGATTAATGTCAATTTAGATCAAGATTACCCTAATAACAGAAGACAAGGCCGGGCCCTGAACGTGGACTATCCGGCCAAAATATAGACCAAATCGAGATTTACAAGATTAAACTAAAATTCGTTACGTTTCACCACTACGAATATTTAAAAACTTAGAATAGGAACAATTTCTGACTCTCGGTGCTGTGAGTAGGTTCGTAACAATATATTTGTACTAGCAACGAAAAGCATTTGGCTGTTGGCGAGGGACTTTTTTTTCTATTAATGAATAAAATAGGTAGATTGGTCTATATTTAATAAACTTAAATAATTTAAATAATATGATAAATAAACTGTCTAAATTCATTCATCATTCTAAATATATATGACGGAAATTAATGTGATTCGATAAGTACGCAGAACCCTAGCATTCATTCAAGCTTTGAAATGCTATATGCAAATACCGATTAAAACTGAAGTAAAATATTTGGGACTATACCTCGACCAAAAA
Source organism: Cryptotermes secundus (assembly GCF_002891405.2). NCBI lineage: Eukaryota > Metazoa > Arthropoda > Insecta > Blattodea > Kalotermitidae > Cryptotermes > Cryptotermes secundus. The sequence continues at coordinate 313,195 of NW_019734351.1, forward strand.
CTGACATGGCAGATACACGTCAAAACAAAGCGTCAGAAATTAAATTTGAAACTACTCGTACGAGAAATGTCCTGGCCTTTGGGCCGTAAATCCAAGCTATCCATAGAAAACAAGCTTCTACTATGTAAGTGTATAATAAAACCCATATGAACATAGGTATATAGCTGTGGGGCTGTACAAAATCACAAACACAAAAATAATTCAAAGACTTCAATCCAAATTCTTGCACTCAGTAACTAAAGCACCTTGTTAAGTCCCAAACTTTACTATCCACAATGATCTGCAAATCCCTTTTATCCTAGAAGAAGTACAGAGACTGTCATCACTCAACCATCAAAGCATACTCGGACACAATAACAGACTTGTAGAAATTAGCAACCCACCAAATGTAAGAAGAAGATTGAGGGTACAGTGGCCGTCTGACCTACCACAACCCGCAGATGACGAAGATGAAAACCGTCACCATTCTTCTACAGAGCCTGTCGGAATATCATCAGTGGATGACTTATCTACTCAAGACACATACTTAGAACAAATTTACTTATTACTCCATATTATTGATAGTAGATTGTAAATAGGCTGGTAATTAAATACAAAAATCATCAGCCACCATCATAACCCCATTCTGCATTTATAATTTCCGCAGATGCGAAAGCGTTAAATAAACTAAGAAACAAATAACATTCAGATTCTAAAGGGTTCTAAATATGGTATATAACACGCAGAATTACTCGGTTTTTGGACTTTCTCCATCGTCCGATATTCTAGAGACTAGAAAACACGATGTTTCGGAAACTTGATCTATTTCCGAAACGTCGTGTTTTCTACTCTCTAGAATACCGGACGACGGAAAAGTCCAAAAACAGTAATTCTGAATAAATATGCAGTGCGTATGAATATATATTTATAAAGATTACATACAAAAATACACAGCGTAACGTATGAAAGACTGTCTCAGAATGGGAGAAATGTTAAAGTACAAATAGAAGGAGTTTCCACTGTATCTCAAGCAAGTAATCAAGTATGACTCATATGTTGCGCATCGCAAAAGTAAAAAGAAAAAAAAACGGAATATATTTTGAATATGACACATTTTATGTATGTAGTCAAGGTTAGTGTTAATGGACAGCCTTCCTTATCTACCTAAGTGGGACGTCTGGTCACATGACGTGCAAATTCTACGCCAGTTCTAAATTCTAGCATTATCCTGAGCAACGGAAGGATTCGTGAAACTTGAAAGACTCAATTCGCTGCAGTGACAACGGCAGAAATATTTCCTGCGCTCTGAAACAACTTGTCAAGTAAGTGTGGTCACCTTTATCAGATAGATGGTGCAAACATACTGAAGACAGATACATTTCATTACAATTCTCATAGAATTGATTTTCATAAACAAGCATTGCTTCACAGAGAGAGAATCGAATTACCATTATGTTACCTGAACACTCATACATGAATATTACTCCGTGGCCTGTAGTCCACAAGCGAACTATACCGAGCGAGCGACTGCGGCTTTTCGGCGAAGTTAATGCCAACTTTGAGGACAGAGGGTGTCGCATGGTCAGCGCAACGGATCCGCATGGCCGTTAATTTCGAATTTCTAGACCGGAGCAGCTATTTCCTTGAAATAGCTCCTCAATAATCGTTACGAGGCCGAGTGGACCCCGTTCCAGACCCACTACTTCTCAGAAAATCTGGTAGAGCCGGGAATAGAACCCGGACCTCTGGATCTTTAGCCAGGGACTCTGACCACTAGACCACAGAGGCGGTCTTACATGAATATTACGTACTACGGTTGGAAACATAAATATCTAAGAATGAAACTGTTTTAGGTCTTCGTCTCCTTTCTGTAACAAGCAGTGGCATTTGGCATGTTGCTCTGTCTGCAGTATAGCAAGTGTCTCACTGTATATTCGGTAAAGTGACAGGCTACAGACTGGATGGCCCGGGTTAGATTCCCGGCAGCGCAAGAATTTTGTTTTCTCCACAGAGTCCAGACTGACACTGAGGCCCATCCTGCCTCCTACCCACTGGGTACCGGGGACTCTTTCCCAGGAGGCAAGGCGGCAGGGGTGTGAAGCTTACCACTCACCTCACACTAGTGCCGAGGTCAAGAAAAGGGAGACTAAACCACTACTCCCTTATACGTCTTCGAGGAACAGTACTTAGGTCATTAAGCAAAGCGCGAAATTTACCTTTCCCCTCTTAAATTTTACCTTATTATTATTATTATTATTAAAGTTCACTACAATTATTCTCTTGCTCTTGAGGAGTTAAAATTACATACTTTATGTACTAGGAGACATCGCCTTGATGCTCTCTTTCTTATTCAAGTTTATTTTGGCTCTAAATTCTGCCATTCGGCCCTGGAAATTGTTGGTCTCCGAGTTCCTGCTCGGTATATCAGAGATTTTGCATTGTTCAATGTTTGCCCTTTATTTAAGAATTGTCCCTCTGCTAGATGCGCAGCAGCTGCTAATGTTGTCTGCAGGGAGGTTGACGTATTCGGAGCCAGGAATGTTCTACCCAAACAAATTTTAAATACAGTATAACTGTTAGTATTTTTATTATTTGCATGTTCAGTAAAGCAAAATGAATTACGTAATTTTCCTCAGAAAATCTATACTATTCAATTCTTAATTAAATATTAATGTTTCATTCCTCTATTCGTAATAGCACTTAGTTTAATGATAATGGAATTATTATTACTGTTATAATTATCACTTATTTGTTTGTTTACTTTTACTTTTATTCATTATTATTTCTTCCAATTATTTAACTGTAATTTGTATTTGACTTTTAATAAGTTTGTATGTAATGTAATTCAGTCATCTACACTGTGCTGAGTCTGTAATTGGCCTTGCGGCTGTTGACTCGGCACATTAATAATAAAGAATTGAAATGAATTGAATTGAAATATTAACTGTACTCAAAATTAATGTATATATATATATATAAGTAGATTTATTCTCAGCGCATCATGATGACGGTTGCCTAAATGACACACGTTTCCTTTGTTTGTGTGTAAGTGTCCGTGTTGTTTGTCTCTTTGATTGTGTATACTTTATAGCTGACTTTGGCGCTCTTCAGTACGGACGTAGATGAATAAAAAATTGAAATTAATTGCATTACTTTTATTTTCAGAATTGATAAGAAGATCGTCTCGACATATCATGACGTCATTAACAACTATACAGACATTTATTTTCCTATCAGTTTTAATATTATTTCAGAGATATGCTATAACAGTGAGTAGAAACACTTCCATATTCATTTTTTTACTTAACTTGGGACGTTTTTTAAGTAGCTAATCACACCTGACTTTCCTTCCAAGTAGCAAGTTCCTCTGTTTCGTTGTTTGCACTAGGGCATGAAGTTTACGTTTCTGCCATAACCTTGGTCCCTTTATTTATGTGCTGCCTGCGTCATGCTGATTTACAGCCGACATTACAAAATGCAAATATCGCCAGCATTCATGTTTCTTACTTCATTTAACAAAGCAACACTCAGTGGGGGAGCTGCTAGTGTTTACAAAGCTTCAGACGGAAACTCTGAAGAGTGCAGTCCTATGCACAAATACTATGGCATTATTAATTTTTTAAGTAAGAAAAAATAAAGGCCACGCAATAGCTCCAGCGGTTAGTCGCTGGCTTCCCACCGCGGCAGCCCGGGTTCGATCCCGGTGTCTGGTCAAGTGGGATTTGTGGTGGACACAGTGGCGCTGGGGCGGGTTTTCTCTGAGTACTTCGATTTCCCTTGCCAATCTTCATTCCACCAAATTCTCCACAATCATAATCACCAGGGGCAGGTTAAAATAGGCCAATCAGTGGCCGCCGTGCCGAGTGGACCCAGTTGGACTCCACCCCCACGAAGCGAATTAAAAAAATTAATTAAGGAAAAATAAATAGATGGGCTGAATTAATGAAGATCGGGAACAGTGAAGGCGTCTTCAGAGTGGAATTAAAATACCTTCGGGTTCAACACATGGAGGGGAATTTCTTGAGAAGCAGGAAGCTATTAGCTTAAGAATGTCTTACAAACTGCGATCGTACATTTTACGACGCTCTGATAGCTACAGAGCGTATACAGCTTAAATTTAGAGGCTGAATATTAATTATATACTGGGAATAATTTGACAGGAAATGGTCGTGGTATATTTCAAGATAAGCTTAACCCAGAGTTTTCTGGAGGAACTGGGAAATCTCAGTCACAGACATCCGGCTATCAGGCCAAGAATCGAATCTGGGACTTCCCATGCAGCACAACTTTTCTTAAAAAATTTTTAGCTGTTCAGCTAATCAAAAAACCCAATATTGCAGTACGGACTTCACGCGATGCTTTCATTAGATGCTATCCTAAAAAACTGACTAGAGATACGCTCACAAACTACTTTTCTAAAATCAATCTTAATAATAACCTCACGTTTACTCCTTTGTCTGCCAACATGTCTCTTCACTTCGTACTTATCGGCTAAAAGTTTCTATTCACGCTATGCCTCCCCGATTAGTGTTACATGACCCGCCCAGCTCATTAGGGTTTATTTAATTACTCTCATTATAATGGTAAACTGTTCACATTTTAAGGAGGCTGTGTGATATTGTGTACAAATTTGGTATTTCGTAGAGGCACTCCTAGCCCCACGCATAACTCGAAGATGGAGGATCACCCCTTTTCTACTCTTCACAAATCCTTACCCAGAATGTTCGCAGTTAACTAACTAAATGGCTGGTTCAATACAGAATCGTACTATTGAGGAGTAAATGGTCACCCATGCTACCAGAAATCCCATATCTCTATGGAGGTTATTTTCTTCAAAAGAACGTCCAAATGGAATCCATACTAGCCCATAACATAGAGTCCATTCCCTCAAATTTTATTTATTGAAGAGAAATTTCAATATCATTCTCCCATCTACGCCCATGTGTTCCACGCAGCACGCTGTGACTACAAATTCTGTATAGATTTCTCGGATAGCCCATGCACGTCACATGCCACACCCAAATTATACCCTTTAATACGATTATTGTAATAAAGGGTGTACACAAGAAATATAGCCTATGCCATTTTACTGTAATATTTATAACGAATTAAAAGGCATGGGAAAGAAAACTAAGTGCATTTTAGTAGGTTATTAGCTCAAGGTTCTGTAGCCGGCACTTTACTAATGTTCAGTGAGGGCATTTTCACTGACCCAGCAGATAGCACAACTGTATACACTTCCAGTTATCGCTTTGTGCAGCAAGTCGAGGGTAACTGTAGCCACTGGAGTCCTTATCCTCCCAGCAAGGCGTGGCAGAGTCGTAGCCACCCTCCCCTTAAAGAAGCCAGGTGATAGGCCCGGTCTTGTCAATCCTTTTCTCTGGAGACTTGCAACTGAAGAAGTCCTTCACTTCCTTGTGGAAATCTGAAGTTGCTGGATCACGTTCTTCCAAAATAGTGCCTTGGCACGCTACGCACACTATGCCAGTCACTGTATACTGGGGGAAAAAAAAAGAGGGTCGAAAACACTGTTTCACATAGATTCCAAAGTTTTCTGACGATGGTGTATAATATTCAGAATTACTTCGCCGACAATCGGCGGTCGCTCGGTAGGTAGAGTTCGCTTGCGGACTGAAGTAAAGCCACTGGGTTTGTGGACTTCGTCCATCGTCCGGTATTCTAGAAACGCGAAAACACAACGTTTCGGAAACTGTATCTGTTTCCGTCCCTAGTTTATGGGGGGGGGGAGACACCTACTCTGCTGGATCCATTAGAACGGAATGTGTCGTAATAAACGAAAACTTTGGCTGCAAAAGGTTAATCCCAAAAGAAGCCAGAGCAAAATGTGTAACGAACTATACTCGTACATGTTACAAGAGGTGTCACACATATCTTTCAAATGTTTCCGCAGAATTTTGTGCCCCGTTGTGTGTTTGGCATATCTATCTGTCGGACAACATGATCAGTTGATCTGAATAGACTTAGAAAGGAAGCCGCTCGAATTCCATCCACCTGAGCTTCAGAGACTTCTCGTCTTACAAGGCTTTCTCTTGCACAGATGCAGCCAGTTTGAGCAAACAGTTAAACACCTCTTCAAAATCGACATTGTTGCCGGTGGTTCCCCTCCAAAGATCCTACGAAATCTTCTTTGTACAGGAAATTCAAACCAAGGTACATGGAACTGCAGCACACATTCAACATTTTATACTTGAGATATCATTCTTACAACTGGGAGCCCCGACATTATACTGGTGCATTTGCCCACGATTCTTGGTCCGCGGTCCCCGACTGGCTGCACATGTGTTGCATTGTCGACACCATTTCTCAATACTGGCTCTTGCTTGGAGCCAGTAGAATCTCTGCCGAACCTTATTCAGAGTTTTGTTGATACCGAAGTGACCTCCTGACGGTCCACCATGTAGTTCACTCAGAACGTCCTTCACTCTGCTCCGGGGAATAATTATCTGGGCTACTTGACATCTTCCGTTGGCGGATTCCCAGGTGCGCTCTAGAATGCCGTTTCTCAAAGCGAGCGATTTCCATCGAGCCCAGTAGCTTTTGTACGTGGGACTCCGATCCGCGATATCTTGCCATCCCGGTCGTTGTCCGGTTTCTATTTCTTGTAGAATATGCCCTATGTCTGGGTCGTTTAGCTGTTCCTCTCTTATGGTTATCGGGTCCCAGCCGGCTGCCGGTAGGGTTCCAATAGCGTGTATTTGCTTTACATCTGCCTATGTCTCAATTTTATGGCAGTGCACATATTGCTCTTGGCAGGGTCGTCTAGAAAGGACGTCGGCGTTGTTATGTTTCCGGCCTTGACGATGCTCCGAACTAAAGTTGTACTCTTGTAGGCGCTGTGTCCAGCGCGCAGTTTGTCCTAAGTTCTTGAAACTCATGAGCCAGGTAAGCGCAGAGTAGTCCGTGAACATTTCAACAAACATTTCAGTGAATTAAATGTTGATTAGTGTCACCTAATTCTATATTGATATTGTTGCATTATAGACGGAAGAAAACTACAAGCGATACTTCAGTGCAACAGGATGCTGAACTATAATGTTCATGAGTACTGTTGCACTAATGTGCAGGTTTTTCATGTACAGACATGGCATTATTTCCATTATGGATATTTGAAGACCGTCTTTTCCAACCATCACACACTCAGCCTGGGCATATAATATAGTAGTACTGCATTAAAATCATTGGCATTTATATTATGCTACAACAAAGTCAAGAATATGGCAGAGTATTTCTATGTGTGCAGACAGCAGCAAGTTTCCACGCAGTGGATTGCAACGCCACGACATCACAGGCGGACTTCCAGTATGCCTCGAGCAATGGACAGGCTGTCGGCACATTTCAAGTGAACAATGGAACATTTGACATTTATCAGGAGTTGAACGGAAGACCCACGGTAAGGTAGAGGGGTGTTTCTGTTTAGCGAGCTGGTAGCCAATCTCACTGCTGAGCGCAAACAGACCACTAGTTAGTGTTAGAATTGTTCCTAGCTTTTATTTTCTTTGATAAGAATCGAACTTGGCTTAAATCTTTTGGAACTTGAATTCTGGAAATTCGACGCTCTTATTGCTAAGAACCTGGGATGTGATGTCGAATAGACTGGTAGATAGGCACCAAATTTTCGAAGGAAAATACTCTACCATATGGTGGCACATTCAAGAGTACTGCTGTCTTCCATAAATTACGTTTAATATTTTCAAAAAGGCGAGACGCGGACCTTCAGATAGTCCTTTTTCTGGCTGTCACTTTCGGCTTTCTCATTTTGGGTACTGTATTCACTCTCTTCATCATTCTTTCATGTCTTAGGGAGCCCATACACGTAAGGGTCTGGCTTGGGAGTTCGACTCGGCTCGGGTTCCAATGAGCCAAAATCGTCCGTGTGTGGTGAAATTAATCCGAGCCCGGATCCTCGCCGAGCCGGACTCGCGAGCCAGATTCGTACCTGTATGGGCCGCTTAGGCCTAGTGGCCTGTTAAGGTCTCATTCAACTGCTTTTAGAGTCCCCCCAAAACACATTCCTCTGCCTGTAGTAGAGAATCTGAAATTGGATACTTGAGCTTGAATTCGAATAAGACTTTTCCCCATTCATATTTGCAGTTCTCTCTGAATTCCATGACTGGCTGTGTACTTCATTTCGCCATTATATCTAACATCCTTTGATAATTCAAACTAATGTAGAGCGCAGTTCTTAAGAATTACATACTTCCGCCCCTTTCGGTTTGTCTACCGTAGAGTCTACAATGTACGCGCTAAAATCCTATGAACAATAATTTTTAATATTTATGTTCAGTAACTGAGTTGGAATCCTCAGCTTGTTACCCTACACATTCGGCTGTAATTTAGAATCTTTTCATGTCTTCGTGACGTGACGTGACCCTCGACGAAACATAGGACAACTTCGTTTACTTTTACACATTCGGTATTATATTTCTCGTATTAATTCAACGTACATCTATAAACGAGAAATTTAAAGGAGTTAACTTATTAGAAATGTTATTATAAATTCAAATTTTCCTGCGAATGTTGTATTTCCTTTATTTTAGTCTTGACAGGGGAAATCCTCATGTTGAAATCATTAGCTATATCTGTAAATTTTACACTGGCTTTTCCATTTGTTCTACGATATTTCCAGAAAGACTTAGTCTTGTCGGGGAAGTGAAGTGTATGGGTTTAATTTCTTACTTATGTTCAAGTTACTATGCGGGAGCCTTGTTCTAATCGGGCAATTATTATACTCGTACATTATAAATAGGAGACAGACTAAAATGTGTGAGGCGTAAATGTAGTGGTCATTCGACGCAAAACATAAGGAAATATTTATAAATAAAATTCGGGATTCTGAGAAACAGAAAGCACCGAAGTGTTGGGGACTTGTAAAAGGCATATATAAATTTTAGAAGGGTTACCAAATTATGATTATGTAAAAATGAAAGTGGTGATATTGGATATTCCAACAGTATCTTGAATAAGTGGTAGAATTACTTCTGTCAGTTACTGAACACACACACACACACACATACATATATATATATATATATACACACACAGATGTTTTAGTTCCTGATTCCAGCTCTTTTGAGGCTGAGATTAATACTGAAAAAGTGTAAGATGTGTAAATCACTCTGTTTAGATCAAGTTCCGGCTAACTCGATATATGAATGTGGCAGAAAATATGTTTTAAAACTCATAAATCCTTAATACTAATCCATGATATGTATACAGTTGCCGTCTTGTAGTGCACTCAATTTCACCTGTTACTTCACGACATGTTTCGGCAATATAGTGTCATCATCGGGTGCCCTAATTACGCTAATCTATTTCATTGCTTGCCTTTATAAAATTATTTAAAAAGTATTTAAAAAGTGCGTATTTGTCAATTATAATAAATTTAAACACACTAAAACTTGTTAAGATTATTCATCTTATGTGTCATAACTAAAACTTGCGTGTGGTTCTTCCACTGTGGGGATCGTTTTTCTTATATTCTGTGTAAACTGTGTCTTGTGAAGTGTGTTCCCTTCTTAGCTACGAGTGTTGTAATGTTGGATGTGTGTGTGTCTTCGTATTGATTGAGTTACGACGTGGTATGAGGTGATGTGGTGGGGGTAGGTGGTGGGGTTGTCTTATGTTGTTCTGTGTAAATTGTGTGTAATTCCTGAAATACTGGGTTATATATTTCCTTATTTATATTGTTCATATGTGTGTTTTTCTTTGTTGTTCTGTATATATGAAATTGAGTGCACTACAAGACGGTAATTGTATACATGTCATGGATGAAAATCAGTGCAACAGGACGCTAAATACAACCTTAATACTAATTTTATAAGAGAATTCACACAACAGCACACAAAATTTAAACCCAGCGTAACTGTTTACAAAACGTACTAAAACTGACAGCTGTAATTATAGAGGAATGCTGCTATTATCAGCTAAATACAAAATCTTATACAAAATGAACTCCAACCTTTTTTTATTGCTAGTGGGGTGGGACTAAGTCCCTTGTACTGCGGCCATTTCTGGCCTATTGTACCAGCCCCAGATGATAGGTGAGGGTGATTGTGGAGCAATTGGTGGAATGAAGATTGGCAGGGGAAGTACTCGGAGAAAACCTGCCCCAGCGCCACTTTGTCCACCACAAATCCCACTTGACCAGACCTGGGATCCAACCAGGGCCGCCGCGGTGGGAAGCCAGCGACTAACCGCTTGAGCTACGACGCGGCATGAACTCCAACTTAGTTACTGAAGATCAGCAATGTGGACTTTGACATACCGGCATCAGATTAAGTACAATAAGATATTACATTCTGAATTAGTCACAAGCCGGAGAAGAAACGCGAGTACAATGAGAGTACTTCAGCTACTTTAGACTTTAAGAAAGTCTATGATTCGGTTAGGAGGGAAATATTGTTCAGTACTCTCACTGAATTCAGAGAGCCCATTAAAGTAGACTAAATAAAGTGAACTTAATATAAGTTAACCAGTAGAGATACAGATTTCTCCAATGTATTTTATGTTCAGAATTGTCGCTAACAAAACGACGTCAAACAGCATTATTCTTCGTTCTTTCTTTGCAACGTAAACGGATCTACGAAGCAGAATTTTGGGAGGAGTCTGAGGATAGAAACAAATCAAAGTTTATATAATATAGTGTCAAGGCCATGTCTTAGGTATGGATGAACAGAATGAGCTTGGAAGCTGCATAAATTAGTCTCATGAGATCCATATGCAGAGTGACGAGAAGACATAAGTTTAGGAGTGTAAAGTTAGGTAGAGTAGTCCCTGTGCTCAACTAATTAAGCACCACGCCATGAGATCGTATGGGGGAGTGGGTGTATAGATCCACATTTTCTTGCCCTCGGTACTACCTGGAGGTGAGTGGTCAGCTTCACGGCTCGACCGCTTTACCCCCGGAGAAAAGGCCCCCAGTACACATTGTATAGGAGGTTGGTCGAACCCCAGAAGCGATCTCCACGACGTGGAGAAGAGAAACTCTTGACCCTACCTGGACTCGAACTCCGAACCCTCGGTCGTCGAGCCTGTAGTCAGTCGCTATACCGACTGTGCTACCCTGGCTGTAACTGATTAGTGTAGCTATGACTATTAGGAAAAAATTAAGCGTGGTTAATATTAAAGAATAAATCGAAAATAATCAGAAATATGGGAAAAATTATGCAGTCAAGATGCAACAACTTGGATATAGATGTCAAGATTTATTTCATAGACTTAACGGAAAATGAGACCTGGCTCGACCATGTATAAGGTGGAGGAACCAAATAATTTAGCCTAGGAATGGGCCGTGATCCGAACTTTGATGTGAAGAAGAATAAGATATTTAGCATATACCATTAGGTGAGTCCGCGCAGCCAGAGGAATTTTAATCTAGCGAAACACATAAACTTATGACGTATGAAGTTGACGTTGATATGATGATCGAAAGCACAAATACTGAAGGAAGACCGCCTCTGTGGTCAAGTGGTTCCTGGCTAAAGATCCAGAGGTCCCGGGTTCGGTTCCCGGCGCTACCAAATTTTCTGAGAAGTCTGGAACGAGGTCCACTCAGCTTCGTGAGGAAAATTGAGGAGTTATTAGAAGGAAATAGCGGCTCCGGTCTAGAAAACCGAAATTACCGGGCGTGGCGATTCGTTGCGCTGACCACGCGACACCCTCTATCCGCTAAATTTGGCACTAACTTCGCCGAAACGCGGCAGTAGCGCTGTCGGTACAGTTCGCTTGTGGACTCAGGCCACGGAGTTTAGTTTAGTGTAGGACCCAGAAATTTCGTTAGAGGACAGTGTCTTAAAAGGAACTACGTCGTGAGTGTAATGTAGACTAAATTTATCGAATTCCTTTATTTACCTGTTCATTTGTACCTTATTTACAGACGCTATCAATATTCAGACGCAATGTCAAATGGTAGGATGACTTAGAAAGGACGCGGAAGGAAGCGGTGGTGACCTAATTTGAGATAATGCCCCGGATCTTGCCGAGAGTGACTGAGAAAACCACGATAACTTAAGAAAATATAATAGGTGTCCCGGCCGAGACTGAAGAGAAACATCCCCCAATGCAAGTTACCGGTTGAACCAACTTACTTAATCCCCTTAATCATATTAAGTTCCCGATTTTTGTTACTGCCTTAAATTTCAGTTCCTTTTTTTTTTCATACATTTCTCTTTCGCGTTCTTCCTTGCCTGTAGGCCTATGTGGGAGGAAGCGCATTCTCTTTTTGTTTGCTTATTTGGGCGTATTCATTTGAGATCCTCCTGCCTCAGTCCGTTTATTTAAATTTTCTATCTCGTAAACAATATTTTGATACTGTCCGTTTTTATCATAAGCTTTATTTGTTATCTGTATAATTTCGTGTTTTCTGTCAACATGTATATATCTTAATTTCACATGTAGATGTTGTGTGTGTGAAGGAGTCTTGACCAACAACATAAGATTTCTTTTAAGTAAGATGTATATGCAACAGGCCTCATTTGGTAATCACTTATTAAATTTTAACTTCTATTTTCAGTGGGCGTATTACCGTGGAACATTCACTTTGACGAATGGTGGTAACACTACGATCCCGGAAATACCAAACACAGACAAAGTTTTGTTTGAGATTAACTTTAACATCGGTAACAGGACAGTCTGTAAGCGTTTCCATGTCAACAATTTCTGATAACATATATAGTGCAGAATATTGCATATGGTATCTGAGACAGGGCTGAAAATAGCGCGAGCCGTGGGTAGACGTCGACCTCTTAGCTCCAGAGCGGTCTTACTTAACAAGGAGTAACTTAAGACGCCGTACCCACAGTTCCGGGCAGTGATGATTGTAGGAACGAATTCCTGCGCTGTGGTCGTTTCATTTACATATTTTGAACCACGACCTAGTCCCAAATTGGAGCGGCTACCTCATTCAGGAAAGCAGTTTTCACCCTTGTTCTAAGATACTGAAACATGCAGAGAATATTGTTCTTTTTTCTGATCGTACAAAATAAATATTATTGTGTGTTTTCTTTGAAAGTGAAAGACTTCCATCGCATTCTAAGCAGATGAACACTGTAATGCACATAGCACCTACAGTTGTGATAGTATGAAAGACTAAATAAGAGTAGATTGCACTTTGTTTTTGATGTAACAAACCAAAGAATTTTACGATCATAGCACTTTGTTTTTATTATATAAAGGCGCGTCCACATTTCTCGTACTCGTTCTCGTGCTCGTGTGACTCGCCATGCTCGCGATTAATGTGGACGATATGACAAGTCACGAGACAAGCAAATTTTAATTTAAAAACTATAGCCATTAAATTAAAATACGACTACAGCCTATACACACTACGAGTAAATATACGGATCCTCACGCGCCGAAGCCTGGCGAGCAACTGAAGTAGTGTGGACGAAAATTTACGGGCACAAGTAAAAACTAGACGAGTCTCCCGAAGAGCACAAGCCTGGCGAGCACGAGCACGAGCACAAGTAATGTGGACGTGCCTTAAGAAAGAAAATGGAAATTATTATGGAGAACACTGCACTATTCCATTTAATCTTGGAACACGGAAGATTGTGAAGACCACTACTAATTCTTGATCCAAGAACATGAATGATTTTATGGAACATCGCATATTTTCTTGGGCTGAGATTATGAAATACTGTCGATTGTATTGCTTCTCACGTAAGAACGTGAAATATTGTATATGATTACAGGCATTACTTCTCGAGATATATCAAGTTCCCTGCTGGAATTAGAAATCGTATATCACTTTGTTTCATTATGAGACATCTTCAACGTTAAATTCTAGTAATTACTGGAATAACAAGCAATCCAGTGTAACAAATATAATAGAATAAATCAAAGGGCAAAGAGTAATATGGTTAAATGTCAAGCATTAAAACCCATAGCAAGTGTCAGAAACAGTTTTTGTAATGTAATATTGAAAGTCTAAATATTTAAAATCTTAAACCGCTAAGGTTTAAAAATTGTAATAATTTTTAACTCAACCACGTTTTATCTTAATTAAAATCTTTATATAAAATCATGATTCAACTTTACGTACTATGATCAATGTAATAGTAGTTTCCTCAACGTGTTGTTATGCCTTCTGAAGATGGTAATAACTGACGGAAATACGTAAAGACATTCATATAGATATACGTACATTTGGGCCACATTACACGGTATTGTGTAATCATTTTCTAATAAGTGACGGCTTCCTTTCCGATTCTAATTTATTTTTCTTTCTGTGTTTTTATTCAGTCCATCAGTTCTCTTTCAGCTTTACCTTATTCGTTTGTATGATATGAATACGGCAAAACTAAAGGAGAACTGAAGGACTGAAAGAACACAGAAAGAGAGGAACATCAAGTCAGAACATGAAAACACTACATACAAGCCCTGCTGTTAGAATTATTGGCAGTTGCTAGGCAACAAGCATTCTCGGTTTGCGAAACATCAAATAACTCTCGTTCTGCTGCTATAATGAATGCCCGTAGCATATCGAGTGGTCATTCCAGTTAAAGCGAAACATTCGAGAAAAGATATAACCTCTTCTGTGAACTCCCATTTTATTGAAACTCGATATATGACGTGATTGCTTTGAAGGCTATTGTACAAGTAAAAAGCACGAACATGTACGTACTAAATTACATGGCTGCACGTCACAGAAAATTGTAATCTTCAGTAAGGGAAAGGAAGTCCAAATATCTGGCAACAGCGTAGTAAATAATACTGTGACAGGTGAACCAAATACATAGAGAAGTGTCACTTACTAGGTAACGCATTGTCAACATATTTCGTGACAACCAGCATCCATTGCTAATCAACAGCTAGCAATTCCTAGGCAACGAATAGATCCGCTAACGAATATTCTAGCTAACATGCAAAACAGAACCCTTCGACAAGGTGTTATCTCAGCGGTACGCGAAGAGCAATTTAAGAGGGTAGAAGAAAAGAGCCAGAACAGATGAGATTCGAGGAGATAAGAAGAGAGAACCGAGAAGATGAAAAGGGAGATCAGAGAAGATGAAAAGAGAGATCAGAGAAGAGCCAAGAGCAAAGACACTCCATCGAGAAGAGCGGAGGAAGAGTGAACAGCCGTTGAAGACGAAACGTGAGAGATGACGGACTAGTCAGGTCGCATCGTCTGGAAGGCGCTATTTCAGAGTAATTGTAATTGTGTGTAAACGAATGATTCTTCAATAAACAGCGTCGTCTAAAGCCGCAACTCATTAATTATTAGTCACCGAACCCTGGACACGCGACAATCTATGCTCCAACGAAGGCAGGAATGGATGGAAGGATTATCAGAGTAGCCGAACGCGCAGTTCCGAAAGGAAGACAGTGATTAGCATTCTGCTGACCTAACAAGTGATCACCCTGAAAGGACGTATGAAGTACGGAAATGTTATAATATATTGATAAATTGCGTACGTAGGGTGAAATGAAGAAAAGCATTTATGATTAAATAAATATTTCCAAAAAGAAGAGAAATATTTTATCATATTGACGTGTTTGGCACAATTCATTAAGTTACGGACAGAATTAACTATGACTGGTGCAGTTTCATCTTGTTCCTTATAGAGAAATTTTCCCATAAAATTTATAGACACTGCGTAAGAACTGCAACTACTAAAATATTACTGGAGAATAGGATCAAATGAACATGGTAATGAACCTTTGGGTTATATAATAAGTGAGAAAGTGTTTGATCACCTACGAAAGAAGTCTGATTCATGGAATTAGTGAGTCAGTTACATTTAAATTGCAAGAAACTGTGGAACATATTTTTCCTTATGAAATGATGCCATGTTAGAGGAAGTTCATTTACATGAAAAGGATTATTTTAAAAACACGTTGGAATAGTCATACTTTTACCTGTGGTTCTGTATGGGTGTGAAACTTTGTCTCTGACATTAAGGGAGGAACATAGACTGAGGGTGTTTGAGAACAGGGTGTTGTGGAGAATATTTGGACTGAAGAGGGATGAAGTGAGAGGAGGTTGGAGAAAGCTGCATAATGAGGAGCTTCATAACTTGTACTCTTCTCCAAGTATAATTAGAATGATCAAGTCAGGGAGGATGAGGTTGGCAGGCCATGTAGCACGAATGGGGGAGACGAATGCATATAGGATATTGGTGGGAAAGACAGAAGGGAACAGACCACTGGGAAGACCAAGGCGTAGGTGGGTGGACAATATAAAAATGGATCTTAGAGAGATAGAATGGGATGTTATGGATTGGACTGATCTAGCTAAGGATAGGGACCAGTGGAAGGCTCTTGTGAACACGGTAATGAACCTTCGGGTTCCATAAAATGCTGGGAAATTCTTGAGTAGCTGCAGAATTGGTGGCTCCTCCAGAAGGAACAAATAGACTCCATCTTCAAGTAAGTAAGTGGGGATAGCCATATGTGTTCGTCTGTCCGTCCGATTTTTCAACTCGAGAAATATTACTGAGCAGATTTTTACGAATTCGTTATGAACATTATTCCATTAGAAGCCATCCTAAATTAGCTCTGCAGTCTCGATATATGCAGTTTCATTTGGATATATCCAGACTGGTGGGTGCACAAATTTCTGAAGTGGGAACGACAGTAGCGCAACAGGCGAAATACAGTAACCATGTTATAGATATATAGGTAAAGTTGAAGTTGCACTTAACTAATTAAGTACTATGCCACGAGTGTCTGTATAAATCCACGTATTCTTGACCTCGGCACTAGTTGGAGCTGATTGGTCAGCTTCACGTCCTGGCCGCTTTACCTACGGGGAATGAAGCTCCGGTGCCAATTGGATAGGAGGGTACCGGATTCTATTTTCAAGGGTACTTGTAGGAATTATGGTAAACGAGGACAACAGCAGAAACGACTTCTAAAACTCTGGGAGATGTAGGCGTACATACAGTCGAGTGAGAATTCAGCACACCATTGTGAAGAGCTGCATATGGAAACTGTCTGCACTGCAGTACGGATTGTGCCTATCCAAACTTCACGGAAAATAAAATATGGAAGAAGGGCTTAACAACGTCTTCACAAACAATTAAAACGTAAAGAAAGCAGTCTTATGGGATGTGGTGCCGTGTAGATGTTGTGTTAACCGACGTTTCGGAGGAACAAATAGACTCCATCTTCATGGTTCCTCGCTCATGGATTTTCTTTTTTCTTTTACCCTTAAGATGGAGGCGATACGTTCATCCGAAACGTCGGTTAACACAACATCTACACGGCTCCATATCCCAGAAGACTTCTTTCTTCATAGCCACCGCCGTGTAAACCTCAAATCTTACAAATAAGATGTAGTCGAATTATGTTGACTTCGATCCCATACAAAAAGATATGAAAGTGTACTGTAGTATGGATTTCATGTGAATTGCCTCTCATTCAGTTTCACCAGCACAGCAAGTTTCGGTCATGTGAATCAGATCTTTTAGTACACTGAGCGTACGGATTTATTATTGATGTATCTTCACGAATAACTTAGTTTTAGAAGAAAGCAGTCTTCTGGGATTTGGCACCGTGTATATGTGGTGTCTTGACCGTGTCTCACGGTGTTGTCGCTTGCAGATTTACTTATACTTCTTCAACCCTGAAGATGGGGGCGATACGTTCCTCCGAAACGTCGGTTAACACCACATATACACGGTGCCAAATCCCAGAAGACTGCTTTCTTCATAGTCACCGCCGTGAAAGCCTCAAATCTTACAACTTAGTTTTAAATTAGAGCTATTGACTAATTAACTAATAGCATGGAGCAGAAACCTTGTTGAGAAACTTGGAGCTGCTTAGTTCATCAGAAAATTACTTAAATTAGAGACAGAAAATTCATTGCCGTTATTATAAAAACTTATCTCTTTAACCAATCCTGAACCAGATTACTACTGCAGCTCACAAACCGAAACTCAACTTATCAAAAGCTAAATTAATATAAATTTTAGTGTAGGTTTTCCGACTGAATTACATCTATTTCTATCATAAGAGACATCTGTCGCTTCCATCTCATATTTCATGATTTGATCAAATAACAAAGAGATAAAAACACAACAACCTTGTTTTCATGTAAACCATTAAACCTCACGTTAAAAAATATATTCTATAAGAAAAGAAGAATTTTCAGATGGTCAGAGCAGAAAACAAGAGGAAAAGCTTAGGAACTACTGCCCATCAGAGTGATTTGTGTGAACAAGATTTTAACCTCCTATATGAATTTTAACAAAAATATTTTTCGAAAGAACTACAGTGACAGACGGACTGACATTGTCACATTATTCTAGGTGGACAGAAAGCTGACTCCGAGACAATGAGAAAGAAGTGGCCAAACGGTTCTGCTTTTTATGATAGACTTAGAGTTCTTCTATGCGCAACGAGCTGGAACACACTGAAGAATAAAAATTGAATTTTATTTTAGAGAGAAAGAGGAAACAGTAATGATTCATTAAGAATGTAAATATCCCTTAATTATCGTTATAAAGAAAAGGGTACCTGGCGCCACGACCTTATTTCTGGTAATTTGATTTGTTTGAATTTACGTTGAGGTATATATACCAAGTAAGCCGGTCACGGTGGCCGAGCAGTCTAAGGCATGCACTGTCTTCGCTCGCTCGGAAGCCGAGATCGTGGGTTCGAATCCCACTCAGGGCATGAATGTTTGTGTGCGTTTTTCTGTGTCTGTCGACAGGTAGAGGTCTTGCGACGAGCTGATCACTCGCCCAAGGAGTTCTACCGTATGTGTAAGATCTAGAAAAACCGAAGTGAACGGAGAAGTTAATGGAGATAGGCCTAGGCCCACTGGGGCTGTAGTGCCAAGGAAAAAAAATATACAAAGTAAGCCGGTCACGGTAGCCGAGCGGTCAACAGGCATGTACTGTCTTCACTCGCTTGGAAACCGAGATCGTGGGTTCGAATCCCACTCAGGGCATGGATGTTTAGTTTATGTGTGTACGTTTTTCTGTGTTTGTATACAGGTAGAGGCCTTGCGACGAGCTGATCACCCGCCCAAGGAGTCCTACCGAATGTGTAAGATCTAGAAAAACCGAAGTGAACGGAGAAGTTCATGGAGGTAGGCCCACTGGGGCTGTAGTGCCAAGGAAAAAAAAATATACCAAGTAACTTCTTTGAGCTAAGTGGACTACCTGCTGTGTCAAATGAAAATAAAGAGCCCCAATAATTTAGCCTACATTTCTTCTTACGGAAAAGGGAGTATAACTGAGATCATTAATCTATGTTTGTGTGATTCCACCGTTTAATTTTTTTTACTAATTAACCTACTTGATGAATATCATGCTCATGGAGGCCAACGGAAAAAAATGTACACTTTAATTTCGTACACGCATTAACCACAGCATGACAGCAGCACCCAACTGTGAAGTGAGTAAAACGTTACAGCCACTTACAGTTTCTGAAATGTGTACTTGTAATTTTAACTTTCATTCAGGCTCCTTTTGCAGGACGTAAAACGAAATATCGGTTCTACGAAAAACAGCAATTGGCATTCAGTTTGATAAACTTAATTAAGGGGCTACTGCAGCTTGGCGTGGGGGTATGAACTTTTGCATAAACACAGATTATAGGAGTCTGAGGCAACAAGCAGATTTAGAACTGAGGTGAAAACAACATTTCGGGCACCTTCTCTTTTTCCATGATCACAGTTGATGTCGACGCCGATGCTGATGATGGAGACAGGGCACTTCTCCGAAACATCGGGTTTTAAATCAAATTTGAAACTGCTGATCGCCCGATATAAATTCAGTGTATCCATTTACTACGAAAGCTTCAAATCTTAAGGTACAGAAACTTTAATACAAATTGTTTACGAAATAAAATTTATATTAGATTATATAACAGCCTCTCCACTTTCGTTGGAAAAGAACTTCTCGAAAACAGAATTTACTCAATATCAACTCTTTGTCTAACTCTAACTTTCGCATGAAATGGCCCTTTCACAAAGCCAAGAATAATATCTGCTCACACGCGTTGCATCAGTGCAAAACTTCATAGACAAACGAGACTTTAATCTACGTCATCGATGTTTATAAAAGTCCTTCAGAAAAACTCCATTCACACTCCTGTCTAAATGAAATCGAACTGGCTAAGGAACCGAAAATAAAACTGTTTACGAATTACGTTAGCAGCTTCCTGCAAATATGCAGCACTGGTTGTATAAAAATAAGTGACGGGTGTGTTCCCAGGTCCATAAAAATTTAAAGAAATAAACTACAAATTAAATCCTTTGTTAGGGCACCTGCTGGTATTTTGGGTCTACCGTGCCTGTTCGAGGCCTGGTACAACAAGCAGTATCTTCTCTACATGCTTTTCCTCAACTGTGGAAAACAAAACTGTGAATATGTGCAGCACGAAACCAGCCTTGACGATGTGTGAAGGGGGCATAGGACGACCCCACACGACCATAATCGACAGATCCAAAGACTATGAACCTACGTCATGAGCTCTCGTCCTGAACTGAACCACAGAACTGTGTTTCGAACCAGAAGATTCGTGCACGACACACAAAATCATAGCCCTACTAATGTACGGTTCCAGAAAATCTAAGTCACTTGCCCTATAGATCGAGAGGGCGAAGAAGTGTTTCAGAACACAGTCTGTTGGGGTGTTCCAGAGGTATCAAATTCTTTCACTCTGAGACTAAAAATAAGATTAGAATTTTGTTCACACAGACGGAAACTTACTTATACACACACGACGCGGCCACAGCGAACATTTTCCTACAAATAATTATGACTCATTCTAAGTAGCTAATGTTCAAACTTAATGCAACAGAGTTGTTCTTAAGAACCTGATAGTCGCTCAGCTGGGCAAGCCATTTCCTTTTTTGTAGGATCTGAAGGTTCATTATGATGCTCACAAAAGCCATTCGTGAACCCTGTACTGAGCTGGGTAAATCAAGGATATGCTCTCATGATCTTGCGATGAATCAGTATTATGTTCTCATCTATAGGAAGAGTTAACAAAACTTAATAACTTGTTAGACCGCTTGTAACCTTACCTGTAATTGTAGCATGTTGCCATCGTGAAATACACGGCTCTGAAATTGGGTCCATAATTCTGAAACACGGTGTATGTCACTTGTATGGGTTTTGCGCGTGACTTATAGGACGGATTTTGGATTGCATGATTGGATTTATTGCGCATTATACATTTACACAACTTGGGACTACAGGCAGTTGCAGCGCTTTCGCTGCTCTATACAGTTCACAGTTCGCCTTTGCACACACACTGGGTTTCCCATTCTTCACTAGCCTTATTCAGGCAACGGATTTCATGACAGTCTCATTGTCACTTCAAATCACAGATGAAGTCTTTTTTTGCACCGCCCAATTCCTTTCTTGCCATTTCTTCTCAGTCACCCTCGACTGCCATCTCCAGAAATCGACCAAATTTTCGACAACAACTAACTGAAATGAACCCTTCTTCAACTGAACTCTCTTAACTTCTGACAACAAATCTTACTTCTGCAGACTCGACACATATCACGGATGGCTGGCGTCTCGAAAGTCGACTCTGTTCTATACAGCTCTATGATGCCGAACACTTCTCTATAATCACTTTGCACGGATCACGCAGAAAACACAGCCTTTATTGTTAAGAAAACGTGTTTAATGATCCGTTTCCTAATAATAGACGTCCTATTGTTGCGCTCGTCGGCTTCCACAGGAATGTGTTTACCGAGCCGCCTAGCAGTGGGTCTATAGATCACAATATGGATGCATGAAAATTATCAGAATACGTTAGTACTGTACATGCCAGCATGTACTATATACATTCTTTTACTCCCTCCAACTTTCCCATAATCTCGCATCACCCTTTCTTTTTTAAGTAATTCAGCCCTCTAATTTAAATGCATTAACGTTATCTTAACACACATCAGCATCACCGGCAACAACAGCAGTCTTCATAATTGTCATTTACAGGCTCGTCATTTCCCATAATATTTACGTTTAATACAATGTGTGTTTCTTTGTCACAAGGGATACTCCATTACTCTGTTCCTGTTTAGTAAAAAAAATCTCGGTGCTATTGGGAGATGTGACAGGCCGGGTTGATACATTCCATTTAAACCATAACGTCTTAAATTTGTTCAATGTAGGATTTTTTAAAGCGACTTTTTCGGGGAATAGATCACCTCCTTCTTACGATGGAGTATTATCGTATGTCCCGAATTGACATTGATCCATGCGGGTCATTGGCTATTTCAAGTTCGTGCGTGTAGATTACAGCACTGTACATATCAAGCAGGAGGTAGGTGAACTGTGTACAACGTTATTACTCCGAAAATTCACTTCCGTAAGTAAATGAACTTATGATATTATTTCCGTGATACGTCGAATCTAATTTCAGTTGCTGACACTTCGACAAATAAAGGGATGATTGATATCTGTTCTCCGGCTCCACAGGGTAGTGCCAGAGGATATCGCTTTTCCAGCAAGTTGGCTGAAGCGATAAAGCCTTTGACTTGCATTCTGAGATGCCTGGTTCGAATCAAAGCCAGGGAAATGACTATCATGTCCCAGGTGGATCGTGGGTCTCCTTAGTCCGACTAGGCAAACACCGGAGCAGGGTTCTAAACTAGGCCGCGACGGTTTCTTTCAGCATCCATTTAAATTTATTTTTCACTGTCATCCCGTCATTGGAAGCGTCTGGATTACAGACAAACATAAAAATATAAAATACTCCATGGCTTGTAGTCCGCAAAAGAACTGTACCGACCGAGCGACCGTCGCTTGTCGGTGAAGTTAGTGCCAACTTTAGCAGATAGAGGATGTCGCGTGGTCAGCACAACGGATCCCCAAGGCAGTTAATCTCGGTTTTGTAGACCGGAGCCGCTATTTCCTTGAAAGAGCTCCTCAGTTATCCTCACGAGACTGAGTGGACCCCGTTCCAGACCCACTACTTCTCACAAAATCTTGTAGCCCTAGGAATCGCACCCGGGATCTCTGGATCTGTAGCCAGGACCTGTGACCACTAGACCACAGAGGAGGTCGGATTACAGACAGCTTCGTTAAATAAACTAAAAATAAATTAACTAATCATGACCTTACATAACAACGCTGTTCCTTCTTATTAACTCATTTCACTTATTTTAAAGAAATAAAAACAGGTTTATGCGATCGCAATGATTTCTGTGCGACTACGTCTGTCTGTGTTTATGTCTATGTGTCTGTGTATCTAACGTTATTAACTTTTGAATACTAGTACCAATCTTATGTAACTTTGTATCGGTATCATGGCACCTGAGCCCATCTCAACGGCGTGCCTCATAAATCCCTCCCATCAGTCTGTGTGCCTGTATGTGTATCCTCCTATCGTTGTTAGGCAACGGCTAAGTAAAATTTATTGAGGCGACGAATGCACACGAGACAATGGAGTTATTTTTGGATGCGTCATTCTCTATGCGATCCTTGTCGTATGAAAGGAAAGCAGGCGATAAATTCTTCCCAGAACCTTTTAATATAGTTTAAGCCTATGTATATCATCTCATTCAANTATATAGTACTAAGTGTTTCTGAGCAGACAAAACGTATATCCGATTTTTATGACTGATGCAAAGTAGGACTCGGCTGAGTGCATAACTTTCTGCTAGGTTGATGCTGGTAAATATGATTATCAGACACAAAGGTGCAGTCAGTTGATCCATCTATCAAAGACCCGTCTGTGTAGATAGCAATTTAATTATGATAGTTCGAGATCATGTGCGCAAAGTAATGTCTGTAGAGAAAAGTCGATGGTGTGCCCTTTCAGTACAGAACAAGACGGAGTTCATATGTAGTTTGATGGAGTGGAATGGAAGTATGTCTGTGGGAGACAATCAGTGACAAGTTCACATGGAGGTTCGCTGGCAGTTGCTGAGAAGTTATTTCCCACGGTAGAGGCGCTCGAGTGTTGATTTCGTGCCTGTGATGGAGAGTTGGGCGGAAAACTGCGGTATGAGACTGAAAATGGGGGATGCACTAATGGTCTGGCTATGTAAACTGCGGTGATGGAAGTTCCTCCGCAGGAAAATTTGTGGTACTTGCAGTTCCTCATAAAAGTTTGCAAGGTGGCTGGCGCAGAAGAATCCATTTTCAAGACGTATTCCAGTTTTATGGGTGAGTTCAAAAACTTGGACTTGAAAACAGAACAGTTGACAAACTGCTGTAGCGAATTTTACAGAAAATTAGAGCACAGCAGAGCAGAAGCATCACCGTCCTTATTCCGTAAAGAACGATCCGGACATTTCACATATTAATTATTATTATACTGCAATTTGGTATTAATCCGGTGGCAGTAGTTCTCACACGGATACAGACAAGGAAAGGAAACAATACAAAACAAAATACATACAATAAACCAGGTACACACAGTGCAAATCCAAATATATAAAGTCCTACAAGGCATATGATTGTGTTCGTTTCAGTGCACTCGAACAAGGACACTTCACATTACTCCACTTATTTCCGTATAGTGGAGTTGCGGCAGATGGGGCTGAAAGAGAGCTTGTTGCCAAAAATGAAGCCCAGAAGTCTATATGATGGGACAAAAAATATATAGGCGTTCTTCAAATACAACATCGGATGAGAATGTAAACCTGCTTGCAGGTGAAATATAGACAATGGTTGTTTGTGACAGAAGGATAAGCCATATCCATACTTCATATTTATAATTCTGGACCGACCCACAGAAGACACCGGTGTCGTCCGGCTAGAGAGGTTGAAACTGAGGGGCCAAATACACGTGCAATGTCGTTGAGGGCGACTGAAAATAATGTGACAATTCGGACTAATCATTTTGGCGCACAATGTTTCCATGGACGTGGACAAGACAGTACACTGCCGATGTGAACACGGAAATGAAGATCATGGAGGAAGTTGGAAGAAGAGAGTTAATTTACCCTTAACTTTCATTGATGAGGACTTCAGAGAATTCCGAAGCAAAATGTCTTTTCATGAAATATTAAATACATTTCGAGACCGAAAGAGACAGGTAAAAATTGTTGGCACAGTATGAAAATATGTTCAAGTTGTTACTTGAGCTAGGAGAACCGAGATAGCGTAGTCGGTGTAGGGACTAGCTATAGGCTGAGTTCGGAGTTTGAGTTTCGGTAAGGGAAAGCATTTTCTCCTCTCCACGTCGTCCAACCGGCTCTGGAGCCCACCCACCCTCCTGAACAATGTGTACCGGCTACTCTTTCCTCTGAGCAAGGCGGCTGGAGCGTAAAGCTGACCCTTTACCTCCAAATAGTGTCGATGTCAAGAATACGTGGATCTATACATCCACTCCCCCATGCGTCTTCATGAATACGTCAGCGTCCATCCAAACAACATTAGCAGTTGATACATACCTAGCAGAGGGACAAGTTTTACACGAGGAGCAGACATGAACAAAGCAAAGTCTCCGATGCACGCACACCGAACAGGAACTTCAAGACCAACGATTTCCAAAACAGAAGAACAGAACTAAGAAACAAGGTAAACTTGAACAAGACAGAGCGCATCCAGGCGATGCAAGTTTAATCCCTCCAAAGCACGGGAATATCAGTAATAGACTTGAGGGAAAAAACGATTACAACAGACGACCGCAAACCTCTGTTCGATGCCTTCCAGCTTGTTGGCATCACCTGACGAATGATGATGATGATGATGATGATGACAAGGAAATACAAATTCATTTCTGACTCCTTTATCTTTTCATCTGACGCTCAAAAATCTGAAGATTAATATAAATAGATATCAATCTTAAGATTTTTAAGTATTAGCATGTACTGAATATTACTTTTCTGTTGCTTTTCATAGGTATGAACTTTATTCACTCTAAGAAAATTCTACGAGGGATTCTGAACAGAATATTGGAACACAAGAGAGAGAAAATAACAGGAAGATGAAGAAGAGTGCCTAATTATAAGTTCCGCAGTAAGTGCCCTTTGCCTAAATCTGTTGTGGTAATTAAAGAAAGTAGGTCGAAATTGGTGGGTCATAGAGGTTTTGAGAAACACGCATGTAAGAAATTTTAAAAGTTAAAAGGAAGTCAAATTATTATAACACATAAAAAAAAAGTAATGTTATCCCTATAACAGGCCGTGGAGGCCCATAGGGTTGTGAGTTGTTGAGGTTCCCACATTTTCTAGACAATCAGCTCATAGATGGCGACAAGGTTGTCAGCCTTACGCGCCGGCCTCCCTTTACTCCCAATAACATTCCAAGAATATTCCTGCTACTTATTTCTGTTAGAGGCTGAGTCGACCCAAAGGCCATACTGCGGCTGGAAGGATTTTATAACACATAAGGATGCAAATAAATAAATAAATAAATAAATAAATAAATAAGGGGAATTGTCTACTTGGGAGACTTGGGCAAAGATGGGAAGATAACAACAGGACATGTCTTAAAGAGATATTTTGTGGCAGTGTGGACTGGATTCAGGCAGCTCGGCAGGGATCTTGACCTTCAGTGAACACGGTAATAAATTCCTCAGGTTCCATAAAAGGTGGATAATTGCTTTACCGAACAAGCTAATATCAGCTTGTTGAGAATTCTCTTCCATGAATTTGGTTATCTGTTGAAATAATGATAATCATGACGATATTAATAATGATAAAAATAATACTTCCCATAGAAAATACAATGCATTTTTGTAAATGTTACGTGTTATATAAGTGATAGTCTCCTATACCGCTCACAGGGCTTACAAGCTCGAGACCTCCGTTAGAATGGGCTCCATCTTTCCAGGCATAGCCCGAAAAGATCCTTACTCCTGAGAGAAGCCTGGATATCGATCTCAGGTCATGTTACCACATCATATTTATTGTCATCATTCGTTTTAGCTCCGTGGCGTAGGTGCACAGAAGGTCAGAGGGTCCGGGCTGTGGAGTCAGTACGGCCGATGTTTCCATGACAACAAGATGAAAGGGCTTTGATTAGTTTGACGAGCAACATAGAATATCGCGGAAATTTACAAAGGTTTTCAGGGAACGCACCGTCGCTTGGAAGTTCTGCTTCAAACTGAAAATGCATTTCTGTCTGACAAGACGTATTTGTTTGCCATATTCTTACCTATTCATGCAAAATGCAACTAAAATAAGCATACAATATATATACTATACGTATGATTTTTTAGCTTCTTTTCAATATTAGGCTACTGCCAATAGCTTTTCATCCATTTATGGTAGTGAAAACGAACTGCAGAGAGTGTGAAAGAAAACAGTGATAGCTCCATTGAAGGTATTCCGAATTTCCATGGAGGGTCTGAGGAAACACGACAAACTGCATTATGGGTGGACTCCGGCCGAGTAACATTCTGGAGCATTACTGTTTGAGCCAAATTTCTCAGTCACTGACAGTGTTATGAATCAGTTTTAGAGCAGAAGACG
Organism: Cryptotermes secundus; assembly: GCF_002891405.2. NCBI lineage: Eukaryota > Metazoa > Arthropoda > Insecta > Blattodea > Kalotermitidae > Cryptotermes > Cryptotermes secundus. The sequence goes on from NW_019734351.1 coordinate 340,532, forward strand.
TTTCTGCTTAAAAATGAAATAAGGCAGGCCTATCGGTAGGAAAAAAGTATCTCGAAGAAGAATATTCCAGCGACATACGACACTGCCCGAAGCGTATTGTGACATGTAGATCCATTTCCAGGCAACGCTCGAAAAACGCGTACGCAAGAATAGAACCGGTGTCGCAAGATGGGTTTCTATGTTGTTCGCATATATCCGTTGCTATGTAACAGGCCAATAAACATGCATTCTTGACAACAAAAGAAAAGGTTTCCAGTGGGGTCCGTGCCGAATGGCTAACTTGAAAGCAACTGACGCTACAGGGGTCAGTTGAGATAAGGGTTCAGGTGCAGAGTGTTAAACAGCGGACCACGGAAGATTCTCCAGTGCTAAGATTCGTTACCAAGAAAATGTCCAGTGAAGACATGGCAAAGGAATAGCAGTTGTTGAGAGCTATTACGAAGTAAAGACCAGTGAAAGTAGACTGAGAAGACTTGGTGTGGAGTGATTTGTAGTGTGTAAATCAGCAATAGTGTTATAGTTAATTGTGAGTGGTCAGTAAATATATTCACCAATCCAAACCCCGTCTATAGTCACTAATACACTTGAAGATATAATATTCGTACTATGAACTTTATTCACTTTTGGGAAATAAATATTTGGAAACTATATTCCATCGGACATGTACGAGTATACTAAAACTGTAGGAAAATTTTGAGTAACAAGAAAGCTTTAAATCTAATGCTTGTTTCATTTTATGCCGAATGTTGTACAGGGGATGGACACTAAGTTTCCAAATTGGACAGTGATGCACTCAATATGACGACTATCTTACCTACCTCAAAGCTGATGGATCTTAAAGCGAATTCTCCGACCTGTGAAGAGCTGTAGCAGATGAACTTGAGTTCATTTAAATATCCAACCTAAAAATAAAAGAAAATAACAGGAACATTAATATGAATGAGGCCTTAAGATCATGTAACGAGCTTAAACGAAAATACAATTACAATATATAATTTTAGATTATTTGTTATTCAATATCAAGGGATCTATTTCAGCCAATATTCCACATCAAAATCAGATGAAAAAATGGATCGTTAAGCAAAGATAAATGGAAGTTAGATATCGTTCAACGATCCTCATGTTCTTTAAACATGCCGTATAAACTGCAGAGGATACAGGACCACAAAGTCGGATCAAATTGAAGATGCTTTTTAACTGAGAGCACATATTAGAAAGGAGGTAGTCGTGGCCTATTATAAAATACACATATCCTAGATAGTCTTTAAGTTTGTAAGGAAAATTACAAATACCGTATTTACGCATGTATAGGCCGCACATTTTTTGCCAAAAATTCAAGAGGAAAACTGGGGTGCGGCTTATATTCGAAATATTCGAAATCACGCTTCATTTAATCATATTCATTTCGGAATAATTTCTACTCCTGAAATAATATTCCAAGAAAATTATTTTTTCTATAATTTCTGTCTGAAAATTGTGCTGCGGCCTATACACGCACGCGGCCTATACATGCGTAAATACGGTATACCTCATTCATGAGAGCTGTTACCGTAGAAGAGCTATGAAACTGGTACTTCCCGAATGAAAGGTAAAGCTATCCTTCTAACAGACCATGGAGGTCCATAGGGTTGTGAGACGTCGAGGTTCCTACATTTTCTATACAGTCGGCTCACAGATGGCGGTGAGGTTGTCAGCCTTACGCGACGGCCGCCCTTTACCCCTAGGAAGATTCCTGGTACTCATTTCTGTTAGAGGCTGAGTCGACTCCAGGGCCATAGTGCGGCTGGAAGGATTAGGTAAATTGAAAATAGTCACCTCATCGGTACTCGAATCCGTGATCTTCCGGCTTGTAGCGTAGTGTCTCAATCAACTACGCTACCGCGTGTCTTCCCGATTACATGCACAAAGACTTGCCGCTATAAGTCTGACAGCACGTTCCTCCGAAACACCAGTAAATATCTACCAAACTATACGGCGTCACATACCAGACTACAGTAATGTTCTTTGGTAATTCATTTTAGCCTTCAATTTGTACCGATGTTAGCGGGGCCGTGGTAATATCTAAAATATCTGTTGCATAAGGCAGGAAGCCGACAACTCTCTTAGTACGCCATTTCCGTGATCAAATTCAGGAGGCAAATCGGTAACGGTTAGAATTCCTCTGTTAGGAGGTCCTGGATTCTTTTCTCAGCTCCAAGGCCGGATAGTCGGGTTGATTTATTATTCGATACTAGACTCGCAACATATGAAATTGAACAAGAAACAGCTGGAACAGAATTTGTATGACACTCGCTTCCCTTAAGTATTTCAAACAGCCTCGAAAGGCTAGCAAACTAGTAATTATATTGGCATAAGTAGTTATGTTTCACGCATATTTTTCACTAGTACAAATTCTGACTCTATCCCTGCCGTCAAATATTCCAGTCGATATCAAGTTTGGCCTACATACGAAACAACATATATAATATTGTAAAATCTAACCACTAGGCTTTTAAAGAGGGTAATGAAAGGTACAAAATCCTGTACTGGTTCATGTACATTCTTATCGAAATACAAAAATTTATATTCTCTTTCTTGCTGTTGAGAATAGAACAATTTTCCTGACTTCATCTCTAAAAGCTACCGTGCACTCCGACCCCTCGGCCATCCAACCCGGAACCAGTCCCTGTACCGACTGCGCTGTACAGAATATTATAATGGTATTGCAATTGTAACAGACTGTCAGTGTGAATGGAGGCAAGAAAAGACAGACAGGGAAGACGAATTCCAGTTTCAAGTATTCGTATTTTCCAATTTCTTCATCTGTGAATTTGCATGCCTCATTGGTCTTGATGTTTATTTGTTGCATAACAAACCAATTGATTGAATCGTAATTACCAGGGCCCGGATTTTGATGACCTGAAAATATTTTTAAAATGAACTATAAAATGACCGAAAAAATCCACAAAAATGAACTAAAGGAGAAAAGAAAGAACACTTCGCTTCCATGTTATTCACATTTCAGAAAAAAATGAAGAAAAATTCCCTAAAATTGCCAAAAATGACAAGAAATACCCTTAAAATCCAAAAATTTACCAAAAAATTGCCCCAAATATGAAAAAATGACCTTAAACATAAAAATGTCAAGAATGACAAAAAATTACCTATGAAATTTACATTTCTGTAACCAGCAGCTCATATCTGAGATTTATATATTTAAGAGCATTGCATAAGATACAAGAAAAAAAGATGACATGGCATAAAAATCCGGGCCCTGGTAATTACACACCTATATATATGTGTGAAGTTCATCCAGAAAGTAAAGGCTTTTAGCATATTTGTGCTACTTGCTCACTTCGCCTTGGACGTCTCTGTCCATCCTTTCTACAGCCCAGAACTGACTCCAAGTGAGTTTCAATTGTTCATAAACTTGAAGCAGTTTTTTTTGGGCCGCACACGCAAAAGTAACAATGAAGAAGTGAAGAAGAGAGTTGAAGACTGGTTCAGTGGACTTGCGGCAGGTTTCTAAGTTGCAGGCATACAGAAACTCGTCACACGATACAAACGTCTTAATAGTCATAGGAATTTTGTAGAAAAGTGATTTAAGATCCGTAGTAATGATGTAAAATATTTTTTAAATTCAAAAATTAATTTTTTTAATAGCCAAACAGCCTTCATTTTCGGGACGACCTATGCATACATACCTGTACTGTCACGTGCATGGAGTGTGCCTATGGGTGGGGTTTGGATTGGTGACTCGATTTATTGCACATTTTGATAGAGCGCGTGGCTACGCTTTATACTCGTAGCTCACTTCGCTAGCATTTAATATAAATTCGAGTGTAAAATATACAAAAAAAATATTGTAATTGTATGTTTTGACGTAGAAATTTTGAAAGTAAGTAACTATGTTCACTACTTGAAGCGTATACATAGTAAGTCTGAAAAAAAAGCGTTTGTTTAAACTCCTCTCTGAACACTAAAATATCCATTAATTTATCATTTGAGTACAAATGTTTATGGACAACTCCGAATAAAGAACTGATTTAGAAGCTCTAAATACTGTGAAAGAAGACCTAGAAGAATATTGGTGCTTCTTCTCTTCTCAAATTTAGTTTACAAGAATTCACAAACTATGTTTGAAACCCTGTGAACGCAAATAAAAAATTTCAAACATTCCCTTTCGAGTGGGTTAACTCCAGAAGTGCACTTCTGAATTTAGGTTCTACCTAAAGTCAGCCCTTTCGACAGAGAATTACTTTCTCTAAGGCTCTTTTCTGTACTTTTATGTCAAGACCAGAACAATGTTTTGAATGAAGGAAAAAGGTCTACCCTCCAGACTCTGAAACTCATCATCCTGACATGCAACACTAAGTGAATTCTGTAGTTAGAACATCGTTAAATTATCTATTATCTTACTAGATTCCGCCTGAAGATAGCTATTAGAGCAACCACTCTATCTTACTAGCTCAAATTATCTCTAACGACTGAAAAAAAAAGTATATAAACAACGGAAAGAAAACTCGTCCAATATCAATTGCTTTCTGATCACGTTTCCCCCCTTCTGTGTGCTTCCTGGAGTGAAGTTGAGAAGGAAAGTTCTTACAATTTATGCAAAGGAATCAGGCCTACATCCTGACGGTTATGAGAATAAATACAAAGCATCTTAGTGAATTATTGAAGTTTCACTGGCCTAAACGCCCAGTGAAATACTGCTCTATTTACTGCGGAATTTGCCGCGTTACGAAATTAACCGAGTTCCTTCAAAACAAAAGATAAAAAAAAGTGACTTGAGTCCGCAAGCGAACTATACCGACCGAGCGACCGCCGCTTGTCGGCGAAGTTAGTGCCAACTTTAGCGGATAGGGGGTGTCGCGTGGTCATCGTAACGAATCCCACCACCCGGGGCCTTTAATTTCGGTTTTCTAGACCGGAGCCGCTATTTCCTTGAAACAGCTCCTCGATTATCATCACATGGCTGGTGGGCCACCACTTCACCGAATTCCTTCATGTTGCAATACTTGTAACTACGTCCATGAAGCAGAATCCTTGTAGGGAACACACAGCTTCTTAGCTAGTCGATAGATTTCCTCCTTTTCATAGAATCCGAAGATTCTCCATAATATTTTCAGGAGACCGCCGCAATTCCCTGTCTTCAGCCAAATGTATCCAGTCCATAATCTCATGATACAATATATTTCTTTAAAATTAATTTTATATAATCCTATTTATACCTAGGTCTTCCAAATGATACTTCCGTTTAGACTTTCCTGTTAAAATTATTACGCATTGGTCACCATTCAAATATGTATTACATGCACTGGAAATCTCATCTTCCGCGATGTGATCGTCCAAATAGTATATAATAAAGATAATATTATTGTAAGTATATGAGTTAAACTGAAGTCACCCTGAGCTGTATCTATCGACACGTTGGAAAGATCGAAATGGGCCAACCTCAAATGCCTGGATATTCTGTGTAGTGAGTGACCAGCATTTCTACGTAATATTATGGAGGATCCGGGCTCAGATATCGGCTCCAAGATTGGCTATCACGCCGAAGACAGCGGCCGTACCGTCTAAGGCGTGAACCATCTCCGCCCGCTCAGAAACTGGTGTCATGATTTCGAATCCCATTCGAGACAAAGATGTCTCTCTGTGTTTACGTTGTCCCGTTGAGGCTGCGGCCTTGTGACAGAATGAACCGCCTTTCAAAGAATCCTACAAACTGTATATAAGATGCCCAATTTCGGAATTAATTCTGATTGTGAACAGACCGAATAAAAGCAATTCGTAAAGATAGAAGAAGAGGAAGAAAGTTGGCTATTATTTGTTTAGATATGTCCTCATTTTTTAAGTCGTTATAAGGCTATCACTACAGGATACCTTAAAGTAGAGCAACGCCACTTCCTCCTACCTTTTTCCCTTTTCATCACGCCTCATCAACTTGCAGATCGACACTGCATAACCAGTGAAATTGATAATGGGCCAGTTTTAATGGTTCTGACGAGGGTATATTAATTCAACTTAGGATTAATATTTCCTGGACTGTCTAACGTCCGGTATTGTGAAGAACACAACGTTTCGGAAACTCCATGTCTTCGAATTCACACGTGAAATTATGGCCATCTTAAAGAACTGCTCTCAGTCACTTGATAACGTAACTCAGTCAACTATATCTATATATATGGGCCTGTAAACAGTCTTTGTCAGTGCGCAGTTATTAAACCAAGAAATATTGCACATATATTGCAAGCATCCAAGAGACTGGAGTAGCGAAGAGATGTATCTGGGAGGTCTTTGTTCGCATTTTGGTCGTTTGATTGTATGGCCTCAAGTACGGCGTGCTTTCCCTCAGTCAAGTCAATGCTGCCTCCTTCCAAATCCTTACTTGCAGTTCGTGATCATTTTGCCTGTGCAGCAAGGTCATCGTTCTTACGTGACGTAAAAGTCAAGAGGATGTGTTTAGGAGAGCAAAACATCTGAGCTTTAATCCTTTTTACCACCACAACCGCAGCTGGGATACCCAGTTTTATGCCTGTGGGGACGAAGCATTGCATCCAGAAAGGGCGAAACGCAGATGTGGCAGCGAGTAGCACCTGATCAATATAACGTGCCCGGGGGCAAGCAGCACTCCCAGTGCCGCCCCATTACGCACTGTGTACTGCATGTTATAGCATATTTCTTGATAAAATCGACTGCTGCTCACCTCTCAAGAAAATCTCTGCGTTCATTACACCCAATTCTCCATTACCACATTCATAAGAGTGCGCCATTGGAAAATATTTAAACTCATCTGAATACATGCCACAACCTCATACTTTATTTCTTTACAATACATTTCTATACATCCACTAGCCCACATGTCTTCATGGCGTAGTGCTTAATTAGTTAAGCACAGGGACAATTTTACCTTACATTTTAATATTATCCTCCAATCTACACCTAGGTTTTGTCGCTATGTAATCTGATCTCCTGAAAGAGTCATTAAATAAAGTTAAAAAATAAATAAATAGATATAGGTAGGTCTTCTATGCGGTCTCTACACTTGCCTATGAATTTAACATTTCCTCACTGCGTGCTCCATAGCTAAGCCTATCTCAATCCTCAAAAATGTTTTCACCTTAATAATATCTGGTGAACCCTATAAATTGCAAAGTTCCTCATCATGCAATTTTCTTTGTCCTTTTTCTATTTCCTCTCATTTCGCACTAATTTTTTTCCTTAGCACTTTATTTACACACATTCCAGGTATACACAGGGTGTTCAGGTTCTGTTAGGACTGTGTTCATTAAAAATATAAGACTTGAATTATTTTCAAAATGTCATTCTTTTTATTCAAAATAGTCTCCTTCTGAATCAATACATAGCTGGAAAAGATGGAAAAGTTTTCGAAAACAGTCACTGTACTCCGTTTCTGGAATCGCATTTACAACTGCGGTACATTCTCTTTGGATGTCCTGCATGGTGTCGTGACGGTCTACTATCATCGCCAACATAACTTTTGGGAACGACCAGAAATCTGCTGCAGCCAAATGTGGCGAATACGGAGGATGATCAAGGACTGTGATCCCTTTTCTGGCCAAAATGTCGCGCACGATCTTCGATTTGTGGGGAGGGGCGTTGTCGTTGAGGAGCAGCCAGGAAACTTGCTGTAGATATTCAGGCAGAATTCGAAGAATTCTTGCCCACAAACGATTGAGGGCTCCGAGATAATAATCAGAATTCACCGTTTGACCTTCTGGCAGAAATTCCTTGTGAATTATTCCTTTGGAATCGAAGAAAACGGTTAGCAGTGTCTTTCCTCGACTCTTTTGCATGCGCACTTTCTTTGGTTTCGCTTCTTTGGGCTCAACCACGCTGCACGCTGCACGCTGCACTCTGCCGCTTTGTGAGAGGCTCATATTGAAAATACCATGTCTCGTCACCAGTAAAAATCGATTTTGTAAATTTTGTATCACTTTGGGCCGACCGTAACATGTCTTTGCAGTGTTCCACTCTGGAATGCTTTTCATCGCCTGACAGAGCGTGCGGTACAAACCGCGCACAGACCTTCCGTTTGCCCAAATCCTCGGTCAAATTTGATGAACAGTACATTTTGGTATTCCCAAAAGCTCCTCGATGGGTCTTGCAGAAACACATCGTCTGATGCAAGGATTTCGGTCACTTTTTTCACATTTTCTTCAGTGCTACTTGTTCTCGGGTTCGATACATGTGGAGCGTCTTCAGTGTCCTCCCTGCCGTCACGAAATATAGCATACCATCGAAGAATGTTCGATCGACTCGAACAATTACTACCGTACACACTTTTCATCATTTCGTACGCTTTTCCGGCTGTTTTGCCTAACTTCAAACAAAATTTGATGTTGGCTCTCTGTTCAACCGCCATTTCCCGACGAGCGTCAGAACAGTACTGTTACATTCAAGGTCAGAACATATGATGCAGCGATGCTTGCGTTCTGAAATTACAGACAGCCACAGCTGAAAATTCAAGAATCCTAACGCCACAACTCGCCAACAGATGGCGTTGCAGGGCAAAATAAAAAGAAAAGTCCTAACGGATCCTGGCCACACCGTGAATGTTCTCCCTTTACAGTGAGATCAAGATCCACGTCTATACAGAAAAAGTAAAATTATAAAACTGTGATTTACACTCAAGCATTTCAAATAATAGGTGAGAAGGTAGAGTCTGTGACGAGAGAAGTATAATAATTACATGTCATAGAGTTTATACGTCAAAGTGAGTACCGGTTACTGGGAATTAGAATCTTTGTTACACTGCATAAACACCAACAGAGGAGTCCAGTTCGTCTCGCTCGTTATAGTGTGTGTCAAGCTCATCTTTATTAAACGCAAGCTTATGATACAGCGCGTTTACGTGCCTCTCATAATACTTTCTGACGTATATTCATTAATTTCAGAATGAAAATAATGGATTGAAGAGACTGAGAATTAATCGTAACGGCTTATTTTAACACATAATCCGAAATTTACATAATGTGAACACAAACAGTCACGAAGGTCTCCAGCAAAGGCAGTCGGTTCATGGCGTGGAAACCAACAAGAGCAACCCTCCAATATACGACAATGTCTGATATCTGGCTGAGCTAAGATGTCATTCTAGATATAAGCAAGGTTGGATATGTGTACTCCAGTGTGGTACAAATTCCGTTCTATGTTTACTAACTTGTAATTTGTTCAGACAGCCTCTAATGATTGGATAATAGTGAATGTTAAATTGGAATAGATGTGAAAGGAAGTTGTACTGACCTAATTTTAAGGCATCACCCAGAAGTTTTCTGGACGGACCGACGAAACCCATGAAAACCCTCAGTTATGGTAGTCGGCGTCCCGAATGAGATTCGAACCGAGTACCTTACAAATATAACTCAGATGGGTTCTCGCTTAAGCCAGTTTGCTTAGTTTGTGTATTCCATTGGCATTTGTGTTACTGTATTATAAATACAAGCTTGCTGTTGCAAAGCTGATCACATTACAAATTAACAATGTCCAGAGTTATGGAGCATTGTATATTTTATATGACTAAACATAATTTATATCAGAAGGCATGTCGACAAATATGTAAGTAAGAGTTACAAGTATTGATACTATGCACAATATGACGGGCTGATAAGAATTCGTTGCATGGAAATATATGATACAGAAAAAACAAAGTTAATTTCGGGTTTCATGTAATGTGGGCGCCATTCGTGAACTGGACTAATACAGGTAAAGGTAAAAGTAAAGTTGTCCCTGTGCTTAAGTAAGTAAGCACTACGCCATGAAGGTGTATGTAGGAGCGGATGTATAGATCCACATTTTCTTGACCTCGACCCTAGTTGGAGGTGAGTGGTCATCTTCACGTCACTGTCGCTTTACCTCCGGGGAATTAACCCCTGGTACTCATTGGATAGTAGGCTGGGTGTGCCCCTGAGCCTGTTTAGACAACGTGAAGAGAACATTCTTAACACTATCGGGACTCGAACACCGTCCCCTCGGTCGTCCAGCCCGTAGCCAGTCGCTATACCGACTATACTATCCCAGGCGTGAAATGGATTAATACTGACCACAATGAATCACCCGACAAATTTAGTGTAGTTGCACAGCTAATAAATTTAGCATGTATTATTTGCATAGTTTCAGTAGTACAACATATGGAGATAAACTCCCTCGCCGTTATGCATCCACTTTATTCTCTGCGGTATTAAAGTACCTTGCTCACAACACGTTCTCCGTTGTAAAAAGGACATGATCTTATAATGAGTATTTTTAAGTCGTAATCTAATTTTGGCATCATAGATCTCACTTCCAAAGCAAGTCAATTTATTTACACAATTATTGTTTCACTCATGAGCACTATATGAAATCATCATGAACCACTTATTCTCCAGTACCTTGTTATCTTTCGTCTTTTTAAGACAGTAGCGTTGCTCTTCAGTCGCCCCCACTCGATTTTCATGCAGAGTGCTATATCGAGCTCCATGTATATATACAAATGAAAACGTAAAATTATAAGTTTAGATGTGTTAATATTTCGGTTTTTTGTATAGCGCACGAGATGATAAAAGGTGGTGACAAGCATTGGTCGTATTAAAAAAGGTAAAGCTATCCCTGTAACAGACCGTGAAAGCCCATAGGGTTGTGAGAAGTCGAGGGTCCCACATTATCTAAAGAATCGGCTCACAGATGGCGGTGAGGTTGTCAGCCTTACGCTCTGACCGCCATTTACCCCCCCCCCCTCCAAGGAAGATTCCTGGTACTCGTTTATGTTACAGGCTGAGTCGACCCCAGGAAAGATTAGGTAAACTGAAAAAAAAAATTCACCTAATTAAGACTCGAAGCCTCGACTTTCCGACTTGTAGCATGATGCCTCAACCAACTACTCTACCAAGTGTCCCTTCTTCAAAATAAATCTGTCCTCAATGATATCGTGCATATTCCTGTGGTTCTTGTAAACTTCACAACGAAAAATTTGTCAGATGCCCCTGCTAGCTGCTTCATGTCTGCTCGCAAGTAACTCGAGAACCGCTGAAAGGATTCTGACGAAATTGTCAACAAAATTGGACATACGAGTACTTCAGACGGCAACCAGCTTGCGTTTTGAGCGCATCACGAGTATAACTAGCTCGTAACTACCTTAAACATTTATGGTGGTGAAAAATATTTTAACAAAAATTTTGAAATTGACTAAAGTACACATTTTATGGTCAACGTACATACTCAGTAAGTGTTTTCGGGAAAATTAAATAAAATGGATCGAACGCCCCAGAAATATTATAATATGCATAGTAAATTGTGTACTGTTTTTCCCATGTTTGCCAAACTTGCGAACGATTTATTAACCATCTATATATTACGATCTTTTTCTGCATTCTGTTGACAGGTAATAGGTAAAGGCAAAGTTGTTCCTGTACTTAAGTAATGAAGCACTATTCCATGAAGGCGTATGGAGGAGTGGATGTGTACCTTCACATTTTCTTGACCTCGGAACTACTTAGAGGTGAGTAGTCAGCTTCACGCCCCGGTCGCTATACCACCGGGGAAAGAGCCCTGGTACCTATTTCATAGGAGGTTGGGTGGACGACTTTGAGAAGAGAAAATTCTTGACCCTACTGGGACTTGACCTCTGACCCCTTGGTCGTCCAGTCCGTAGCCAGTCGCTATATAGACCACGCTACCCCAGCTCCATTCTAGTGGCAGACATGAACAAACAGGCTACTTGCAAAGCTTCCTCTGTTTTTATCTTCAGACCGACATCCGCACAATCGATCTGACAATTTTTCTTCCTGCTCATGACACTCATATTTTGTTCTGTGCCGGAGGAGGCCAATAGATGTCTGTTCCATTGAATTCCTGTTCTGCGTGTGTGTTTTTTTTGGGGGGGGGGAGGCTTTCCTGGTGATATCCTTAAGGGAAGCTGAAAAGAAAGTCCATAAGGCACCTCTTGTTTCAGGTCATTCCGAATTATAAATGAATCTATTAGTAACTATGCGACCATTATATCTATTACGACTCATGGAAAGGGCGCTTTTAAAACGTCATTGCAATATGTCAGCAGTCCTTTTCTATGACCCATTGTTATCTCCCCTTCAAAAGCATTCAGTTGACAAATGCACCTTTAAAGAAAGGAAGACATATGTACCATTATATCAAGTCTTATCTTTCATTTTAGCTAGTGGAGTGCCTCTCCAAGCGGCTTATGGAGGTCTGAGGCAAGTATCACCATATGACGAAGGAGTTGGGCAGTACATTCTTAACTTCATCTCTAGACGGAGATGACTGATCGCCTTCACACTTCTACCTCTTTGCCACGAGGAAGAAGCCCTGGAATGTGTTGAAGGATATGCTGGATGGGTCACAGAAAAGGGCTGGAGGCGGAGGAGAAGAATTCATGCTTTGCCATTACCCGCATCTTCAGTTTGTGGCCACTGCAATTTACACCTGAGTTATCCCAGCCCCTAGCGGCCTCCGTAGTCTAGAGGTAACGTTCCCACCTCATAATTCGTAGTACGCGGGTTCAAATACCCGGCGGAGGTCGTCGAATTTTTAAGGGCGGAAAAATTCAGGGAACAAGTCCTCCGGGAGGGACTTTAAGCCGTGGGTCCCGTGTCGTAGCTTTACGGCACGTAAAATAACCCCATATCTCCAAAGGAGGTTACTGAGCCAAATTAACGGACGTTTCCCACCCAACAGCAGTCTCTAATACCTCTGGTAGATGGGGGAAGCATTATAGATACCTCTCAGCTAGTAGAGCCGGTCTCGCTGGCTGGGCGGGGCTGATTGTAAGCACCAGTACCGGTAGGATATAGAGACTGGTAGAAATCATAGAGGGAAGAACAATGGACCAATACAGGTCTCAGTGCATGGGGAAACCCACCCTCTCCAATAACTAACTAACTACCCCAGCTCCTATGAGGGAGCGGTTCATCTTGTAACAAATTTTTTTATTCTTAATGAAATACAATGCTTCAATGTTCTTTTAGCCTACTTTTCTTGTCCTGAAAAAGAAAACAGATTAATACAGCAACTATCGCTGTGTGTCTGTGTATCCCCTCTCATCAGCATTGGAATGCCTGAGCCAGTCTTCATGAAACTTGGTGTGTACATCATGGCATCTGAGCCCATCTCAACAGCATACTTCATAAACCTCTCCCACCAGTCTGTGTGTCTGTATGTGTATCCCTCCACTGTTGTTAGGCAACAGCGCGGTAAAAACTTTATCGCTGCAACGAATATAAATGCAATGGTAGAAGAAGTGTTGGATACGTCGTTTTCTATGTTGTCCGTGTAGATTGGATGACTGGATTTATTGCACCTTATACATTCACAACTCAGGAATACAGGCAGTTACAGCTCTATTGCTGGTCTACACGCTTTACAGTTCACTGTTACACACACACTAGGATTCTAGGTCTTCACTATTCGTATCCTGGCAACGGATTTTTAACCGTCTCACTGTAACTTCAAATCACATATTAAATGTTCTTGGTACAGTCTAATCCATTTCTTCTCAATCAACTTCGACTGCCATCTCCAGTACTCGACCAAATTCTCGGCAACAACTCACTCAAACTACCTTTTTATCCCTTTATTACCCCTCGGCACGGGCCACGCAGAAAACACATTCCCTTTAATGTTGAGAAGGTTTGTTTACTGAACCATTGCCTAGTAATGCATGCCCTATTGCTGCTCTCCTACGCTTCCGCAGGAATGAGTTTATCGAGTCGTTGCCAGGAATGAGTCTATACGTCACAATACGTTGCTCCTTAGGAGAACTGAAGAATTGAAGTTGAAACTTTTGAGACTGATTAATATAGTGACATAAAATCATGAATGGTTATTGTGTATTCAAGTTGCTATTGAATAAATCATGGGTGGTGAAGATGATACTGATGTTATATATTTTTTTTGCTAGTGGGGTGGGACTAAGTCCCTTGTACTGAGGCCGCTTCTGGTCTATTGCACCAGTCCCAGATGATAGGTGGGGGTGATTGTGGAGCAATTGGTGGAATGAAGATTGGCAGGGGAAACCGAAGTACTCGGAGAAAACCTGCCCCAGCGCCACTTTGTCCACCACAAAACCCACTTGACCAGACCCGGGAGTGAACCCGGGCCGTCGCTGTGGGAAGCCAGCGACTAACCGCTTGAGCTATGGCGCGGTCAGGATTGGTCACTAAATGCATCATGCTTCAAGGATAATATTACATGTTTGACTGCTCTGGATATGATTATACGTGGGAAGTAAACATAACGTCTTTCTTGATAGTTCTAAATCTTACCACGAGAGTTATAAGCTGAATATTGCAGAAATATTTATAAAAGCGTACAGCCTAATAGAGAATAGCTGTCATAATGAAACGTATATAGACACGTGAGGTAAATAAACCAGAAAATGAGTTCAAAACGCATAGGAAAATAATGGGATTTATTACATCTTTGTCTAATAGATTGCGGAGAAAAGTTCTTAAGAAATGGATAAGGTGGACGGCAGAGTCAACATATACAAATTCTACCGTCAAAGCAACAGTTGTTTATTAACATATATAGCACTATATGTTTCGATGCTAACGGGCCATTCTCAGGTGCTGTAAATTTCACACACTCATCAATTGACCTGCAACCCTCGCAATTCCATTTATATACATTCATTAATTCATGGTTAAAAAAGGTTGTATATTCAATTCATGAACCGAACTAGACTAGACATTGATTAAACAACAAAAATAACAATTAGGTTAAAACTAAATCGAAACTTGATTTTTAAAAACGTCGTGAGTTCTGATTAGCTTCGTGTCTGTTGTTGTAGTAGATCACGCATAGCCATCACCTAATTCTTCTAATATTTGCTGTGTTAAACGGTTGTGTTGTTGTCGTTATGCTAAAATTTTCTACAGAATGAACTCCTCTTCTTTCATATTGTCGGATGCCAATGGTTAATGTTGGTTATCTCTTTTATGCGGTGTACTTTGCTGCGTGGTTCATACTACTGTAGGGCAGTAGGGGATGAATAATATGAACAGAATCTCCGCGTAAAGAAAGTGATTCGCATACAGATTGGAAATTCTTCCAGATTAATGCTCCGTTATGTGAAAATATATAATACACAACAAAGTCAAAGCAGTCAACAGTGAATAACATGCAAAGCTGTTCAAATGGCGCCGAAGCAACTTAATGCAGACACTACAACAGAGCCTGTGTCACAGTAACTAGTGTATTTCTCCAGTATTAAATTACAATAGAATCTACCAGTGCATTTTCAATGAGTAAGGACAGGCGCACGAACTGAGTGGTCTTAATAGATGTTCCGTTTGTAAATGCGCCCATGAACCACTCAAGTACTAGCTTCCCTAGAACGTCTGTTGAAATTACAGGAGACAAGGGCGACAATGGCGGCTGGACTTTGCACTCCATTGGCTACAAAATGCTTCACGTTAATGGAGCGACGACCCAATGTTCCGGATAGCGGTATGAAAACCGAAATGCGGATATTCTTTTGGGTGTGCACGAACTGGAAGAAGAACGCACAAAGGGATATAGCTATATGGCTTCAGGGTGAAAATCGTGACGGAAGAGAACGTAAAGTTAAATTGCTCCTTTCAGAAACATGCAGGCCTATGTTATAGGCAAACATTGAAAATGAACATTGTATACAATTCCAAGACATTCTTTTTTTTTCCCCTTGCTACTACAGCCCCAGTGGGTCTAGGCCTACCTCCATGAACTCCGTTCACTTCGGTTTTTCTCGATCTTACACATACGGTAGGACTCCTTGGGCGAGTGATCAGCTCGTCGCAAGACCTCTACCTGTAGTCAAACACAGAAAACCCACACAAACATCCATGCCCTGACTGGGATTCGAACCCACGATGACAGTTTCCGAGTGAGCGAAGACAGTGCATGACTTAGACCGCTCGGCTACCGTGACCGGCAAGACATTCTTTAGACGGCCCAAAATCTTAGGCAAAGCGTGCTATATATTTGTTGTTTCATACGTTGTCTTGATTTTCCATAAAATAAATGATTGAACAGCTGCAATGCCTTAAAAGCGAGGTCAACCTTTAAAGAAGGCCCCAAAGCCTCACTCTCTAACTTTAGGTAACGCAACATAACATAACATAACATAACTAGTCAAACATAGCATATCCTAGGCCAAACTAAACTTAGCAAACCTCATCGAATATAAATAATTGTTTTCCACTAATAGTACTGATTTCAGTCCAATAGGACTTTAGGAAAGGCATGGTCTGCTCTTCTAAATTCAATAAAAATCTGTAATTTCCACTTCGTCCAGTGTGATTGATTGGTTCTAGTTTTAACAAAGTCTTTTAAACCACACTTGTAAACAAACTAATTATAATAATTATAAATATTTTTAATAAATTCAGGCGTATCGCTGTAGTTGTTAAAGGCTCACATTTTATATTCATGACATTGTAATAATATTGTATGAATGTATCAATATTGACCAATCACATTGTAATAGTAGTTTCTGCTAGTACTAATATGTCCTTCTGAAGATGGTCTCTCAGACAGAAAAAGTCAAGGATGAAAGACTAAAAAGGAGAAAAGAACATTATCAATCTCACTGGACGGAGTTGATTTTCTTCTATACTACTGCAAGGGTCCATGTTAGGTGGGTCCCTGTCACCACGGCATGGCGCGTCCTCAGGTTGCGGAAGGAGGAAACGCCCTCAAGTTTTGGAGGGAAGCTGCGAATATACTGAATAATCAGTCGCGGACAGTCGAGAAGGGGTGGTCCTCCAGCTTGGGGGTTGGACGTAGGGCCAACAACTCCTCACCGTAAACAATCATTATGTTACGAAAATGAAAACAAAGCCTCGGACCTAGACGGATTCCTTGGATAAACGACCTAAGATAAAGAAAATGGATATGAGATTTGGCACTTGGAATGTACGAAGTTTGTATAGGGCAGGTTGGCTCAGGGCAGTGGCAGAAGAAATATTAAAATA
Organism: Cryptotermes secundus; assembly: GCF_002891405.2. Taxonomy (NCBI): domain Eukaryota; kingdom Metazoa; phylum Arthropoda; class Insecta; order Blattodea; family Kalotermitidae; genus Cryptotermes; species Cryptotermes secundus. Next base: position 357,481 of record NW_019734351.1, read on the forward strand.
TAAGTTAGATTTGGCGGGAGTACAGGAGGTCAGATGGGATGGAGGTGGCATCGCACCAGCAGGAGACTATACATTTTTCTATGGAAAGGGGAATAAAAATCATGAATTAGGTACAGGTTTTTTCGTAAATAAGAGAATCGTATCAGCAGTTAAGAGGGTAGAATTCGTTAGTGATAGGATATCATATATAATATCATTGTTATGAATGTTCATGCCCCAACAGAAGATAAAATTGATGATATAAAGGATAGATTCTATGAAGAACTAGAAAATGTACTTGATAAATTCCTGAAGTATCTATCCTATGAACATTTTGTTAGGAGATTTCAATGTCAAATTAGGGAGGGAAGTCATTTTTAACATAGACTGAGGGTGTTTGAGAACAGGGTGTTGAGAAGAATATTTGGACCGAAGAGAGATGAAGTGACAGGAGGTTGGAGAAAACTGCATAATGACGAGCTTCATAACTTGTACTCTTCATCACCATCACCGGCACGACAGCCCTTTGTGAGCCCCGGCCTTCCTCAGGATTGCTCGCCATTCTTCTTCATTCGATGCTACATTCCTCCAGTTCTTTACACCCAAAATTCTTATGTCCTGCCACACACATTCTTCCCATCTCAATCTTGGTTTTCCTACTTTCCTATTTCCTTCTGGTTTGGTGTTAAGCATTTTCTTGATGGTTCTATTCTCGCCGGCACGTATTATGTGTCCAGCACATTCAAGGCTTTTCACCTTTATAAATCCAATAATGTCTGGTTCAGTAAATAGTTTGTATAGCTCATGGTTATACCTCTTCCTCCATATTCCATTTGCTTCCACTGGTCCAAAGATATATCTCAGGATCCTCCTTTCAAATATACTTAACAGTCTTTCATTCGATCTTGGCTTGTACTCTTCTCCAAGTATAATTAGAATGATCAAGTCACGGAGAATGAGGTGAGCAGGTCATGTAGCACGAATGGGGGAGACGAGGAATGCGTATAGGATATTGGTGGGAAAGCCAGCAGGAAAGAGACCTCTGGGAAGACCAAGGCATAGGGGGGTGAACAATATTAGAATGGATCTTAGAGAGATAGGATGGGATGATATTGATTCGATAGATCTGTCTCAGGATAGGGACCAGTGGAGGGCTCTTGTGAACACGGTAATGAACCTTCGGGTTCCATAAAATGCTGGGAAATTCTTGAGTAGCTGCATAATAGGCAGCTCCTCCAAAAGGGCTCAGCTCCATGAGTAGGTAAGTAAGTAAGTAACTACTGCTAGTGTGGCGGACCAGGATGAACCAAATCAAAGGTAATTTCCACACTCTGCACAAAATTCTAAGAACTGTACACAATTCTCGGATATAAAACTTTATCCGTAAGAAGCATAACACTGACAAACATGCTATTTCGGCTGTGCTTCAGAGTTGTGTCCTGAATGCTTATCTCTAGGTTTCAGTCTCCTTATCGCCAGGGAAAGAGCTTTCAGTATGTAAACTGAATTCGAGTAGGGATGAAATTCAGTGCCAGCCCTTGCCACAGTGACCAAGAAAGTAATCCTAGACACGCTATGGATCTATCCCCGGCTGTCCTTCCCGTAACTAATCGCATTTCAGATTAAGCTATCCTTGCCCAGTACAACTTCAGATCCAAATTCATGTGATCTTCTTCACAAAATTATGTAACAGGTCTACGTCGACATCAAGTTAGTCACACAGTACATCACTTACTTTTTAATTATTTAGCATATCTTGGTCTACATTACACTGCAACGTGTGTGACTATAGACCGGTTTAGATTGGTAATTGGATTTATTTAACACTTACAGATAGTGACTGCAAGTAACTACAGCGCTATCGCTAATTCGCGCACTGTGCAGTTCACTACAGCACGTACAAATTCTTCTCAGTCTGCTGAGTCTTCACCAGTCGTTGCCTAGTGATGGATCTCATCAATATCGTCTACTTTCCTTCTCTCGTGCTTACCGGCTAGCGGCTGTCTCACAACTAACTCATTCCTCCAACTGTCCTGCTTGTAACATCTCGGCATGGACCGCATAGATAACACTGTTCCTCTGTCGCTGTTTCCAATTGTTGCCGTGCAAACATGCTTGTTTACGAAGACTTTAGTCAGTAACGGCTGTTATATTTATGCTTATGTCGCGGTTGCTACCCAGTAACGGGTCTACGTGCAACGATATGAAATTATGTGAAAGGAAGCATTTTGGTAATTGGGTCACTCGTTAACTACGGTCACTAAATGAACTGTATATGTTGTCCTATCGTAAATACTGTACATACTTAATTACTCATTACCCCTCCTCCAAAATAGACAGTTGTACCACATGTAGTTTGAATGCTGATCAATGCTCAATCATTTAATGCAATCAATATCAAACAATTGTTTATAGTTATAAACGTCGCCTGGTAATCATTGTTAATTACTGGAGATAACGAAACACATATATTCTCTTTGACTGACATTACAACATTGTTCATCAATCGCGTCATCAGAGTGAAAAGTCATTTGAAGCATGTAATTAATTTCGTTTGATCGACTGCTCAAACCAATAACTCAGCTTCCGACAGTTTCTGCTTTCTCTTTCTCTCAATTTGTGTGGCAATTGCACGTAACAGCTGACGGTAGTGGTCAAACAAAGGAATCAAAATTGAATTCTTAGCAGCTCATGATTATATTTCATTTCTACCACTTCATTTCTCGCTAATGTTAAGCCTGCCCCTGTTCGCACTACCACCAAAACCGCAGCCATAAGTCCCACATAATGATTATTTATTTGGTTTGTGGATCGAAGCAGTCTGCTCACCGGAAACGTCGGTCAGCTCGTCATACCCCAGAAGCGACCTCCGTAAGAACCGCAAATCCAACACATTTTGTTGACGTTCGAATTGTCATTCTGCTGGTATACTGTGTATGTCACAACATGACCCGACCAGGTGTAAGAGCGAGTGAAATTCACTGACCGCTATGGACAGGCGTGCGCGGCACATAGAAGTGTAAAAAATTAGTTCTCTCTGTTTTTATTCCAGAAAACTGCCACTTGTTGCATCGATTTCTTCCACCCAGACACTTCCCCCCCCCCTTTTGTTACATCATCTTTCTTCTGGTATTGTTTTTGTTTTCTTTGTAGTTTTTTTTTTACCTTTATCGCTCTTATAGTTCATTGTTTTCTGCTAGTTTCCTTTTTTTTGGTATCTTTATTTCCTTCATTTTTCCTTTATTTAGTTTTCTTTATTTCTTTCTTCGTTTATTCCTATTTCTTTATTTTCCTGCGTATCTTAATTATTTTTTTCATTGATTCTCTTTTATCTTATTTTCCAAACTGTGTTTCTTTTTCGTTACTTTTCTCTTCTTTCTCGTGTAATTTTTCTTTCTCCTCTGCCAGTTGTTCTCTTCCTTCCTTCCTTCAATAAATTGTCCTAGATTACACTAAACGCCGATCACAGAGACAGCGCGGTATAAGGCATGAACTGTCTTCACTCGTTCGAACACTGCGATCTTGGGGTCGAATCCCACTCGAGGAATGGATGTCTCTGTGCGTTTATTCTGTGTATAGGTGGCGGCCTTGCGACTGGCTAATCCCCCGTCCAATTAGTCCTAACGACTATGTGTAGGATTAAGAACCCGAAAAATCGGCCAAGGTCCAACAGAAGGACTGTAGAGCCATAGATGGATGGATGGATGGATGGGTGGATGGATGGGTGGATGGATGGGTGGATGGATGGGTGGATGGATGGATGGGTGGATGGATGGATGGGTG